>NC_053024.1:335945132-336156623 GCF_003073215.2 Triticum urartu | reverse complement strand
ACTTGCTGATTTGTCATTTTAATTGCATTTTGTGTGTGCATCCTATGAGCATGATGTCTACATGTTATAGGAGTATCTCCATGCCATCTTTACAGTGGTTCAAGCATTGTATTTTTAGGAGCTATGTGGTGAATAGCACAAGAATGCAAAGTAGGTTATGTGATGTTGCTGATTTTAGACACTTAGTAATTTTTGCTAAGTCTTTTCTTGTTACATTTTGTTGCTATGTAAACTTGTTGCTACCAATAGATCCATGCACATTTTGAGATAGTTCAGTAAGAGTGTTTTTAAGATGTGGTATTTCTCTATCCATGCATGCCTCTGGTTGTATTTATGGATTAGTTTAGCTTCTCATTTTCATGCTCTATGTTTGCTAAATATTGTTGCTGGCAGATTGTTAACATGAAGCTTATTTTTGCCATGTGTGTTGCTAGTGATACATGTACCCTATGAGCTTGCTCTTGCTATGCTTAGCTTCATGAATATGTCTACTTACTGTTGGTTACCTTGTTATGCCATGAAATGCTTTGTGGTGAGTGGCATGAGCTTGCAAAGTTGCTATCACGAATCTGTTTCTGCCATGCTCTATTTTTCTTCCAAGTCTGAAACTAATCATATCACTTGCCATGTTTGCATTGATGCTACCATCTTGTCCATGCATCTTTGGTTAAAGTTCAGTAAGGGGGTTTTGTTCCATGACTTTATTACTACTACAAGGCCATGCCTTTGTTTGCCATGAGTTGTTCCTGTAGCATGTTGTTTGCTAGCTCTAAACATTGCTACCTGATGCTGATTATGCCATGCTCAGTATTTTCACCGTCTGTGAAGCTGTTATCATTTGCATTTTTGCCATGCTATTTTAGGATTGTTCTAGTGAGTTCTAGCAGGAGCTCAGTGTTTATGATCTGTAGAGCTTCACCTGTACTTTAATGGTATGTGCCTTGTTGTCTTGTTGGAGTGCTATAGCATAGTTTCTTCTTGCATCTTAAGTGCTATGATGCTGTTAATCGCAGTTTTGCATCATTCTTGTTTTGCTTGTCTTTTGCAAACCGTGCATCCATATCCGGTGATCCTTATATCGATTTCGACCAAAATCACGCACTCTTTCCGGCAGCATGCTTGGTTCACCAAGTTGATGCCTTGATCATCTTTTCTCTTTCGGAGTACCCATATGCATTGCACATCATATCTTGCATTCCATGCCATGTCTTACATCATGTTGCTTGTGCATTGCACCGTGATTGACTGTTGTTCCGTTGGTTGTGTTCTTGCTTTGGGTAGAGCTGGGAGACGAGTTCGTGAACAAGGAACCTGTTGAGTTCGCTAACGAGGAGCAAGCTTTCGACAACTCTGAGAACTTTGCAGGCAAGATGACCATTACCCTCGATATCACTTCTATCTTTGCTTGCTAGTTGTTTGTTCTATCGCTATCTCACGCTACCTACCACTTGTTATATCATGCCTCCAATATTGCCATGTCAAGCCTCTAACACACCTTCCTAGCAAACCGTTGTTTGGCTAAGATATCGCTTTTGCTCAGCCCCTCTTATAGCGTTGCTAGTTGCATGTGCCTTGCAGGTTGTTCCATGTTGGAACATGGATATGTTGGGATATCAAATTATCTCTTATTTAATTAATGCATCTATATACTTGGTAAAGGGTGGAAGGCTTGGCCTTTTGCTCGGTGTTTTGTTCCACTCTTGCCGCCTTAGTTTCCATCATACCAGCGTTATGTTCCTTGATTTTGCGTTCCTTACGCGGTTGGGGTGTAACGCCCCGGACACACCCGCTGGTGGTCGTTACTCCTGGCGGGATCTATACTGGCCCCACAGATCAATACTACTCTTTTCTGCGCACTTTGTCCTCACTCGTGCGCACCCGGGAGCAACTTCCCGGTCGGTCACCCATCCTGACACTACTCCAAGCGGGCCACAGGAATGTTCCCTCTTGGCACATACGTATGTGCTTCCAGTCTAGTACATGTGCCATGCCGTGTGCCACGACGGGTCACAAACGTCATGAACAACATGACCATGCACCTGTCCGCAACCATCCGTGTAACCGCGAGGGTCGGCTCTGATACCAACTTGTAATGCCCCGAACACACCCGCCGGTGATCGTTACTCCTGGCGGGATCTAGATTGGCCCCACAGATCAATACTAGTCTTTTCTGCGCACTTTGTCCTCACTCGTGCGCACCCGGGAGCAACTTCCCGGTCGGTCACCCATCCTGACACTACTCCAAGCTGAGCATGCTTAACTTCGGAGTTCTGTCCGAATGGGCTCCCGGAAAAGAAGGAATTCCTTATTGATATGAGTAGTCTATCATCCCTAATAAGCCAAGCTATCACATGGGGTTATGGGACCCCCTTGACAGTTTGCTTTGAATAGAACTCCTCCAGTAAGGCCCAACCTTGATTTTAACATTTTCCTAACAACAGCCTAAAATTTTGCCTAGGGAGTAATTAACCCGAGGATCATCTTTATTCAACCCCCCTGGGGCCAGTGCTTCTCTTTGTGTTGGTCCGAACCGAGTAGACTGCGGGGCCACCTCGGGGAAACTTGAGGGTTGGTTTTACTCGTAGGATGTCTCATCCGGTGTGCCCTGAGAACGAGATATGTGTAGCTCCTATCGGGATTTGTCGGCACAGTCGGGCTGTCTTGCTGGTCTTGTTTTACCATTGTCAAAATGTCTTGTAACCGGGATTCCGAGTTTGGTCGGTTGTTCCAGGAGAAGGAATATCCTTCGTTGATCGTGAGAGATTGTGATGGGCTAAGTTGGGATACCCCTGCAGGGTATAAACTTTCGAGAGCCATGCCCGTGCTTATGTGGTAGATGGGAATTTGTTAATATCCAGTTGTAGAGAACTTGACACTTGACTTAACTAATGTGCATCAACCGCGTGTGTAGCCGTGATGGTCTCTTTTAGGCGGGGTGCGGGAAGTGAACACGGTTTGGGTTATGTTTGAACGCAAGTAGTTCATGATCACTTCTTGATCACTTCTAGGTTCACGCCCGTTGCGTAGTTTCTCTTCTTACTCTTGTACTCGTATGTTAGCCACCATATTTGCTTAGCGCTTGCTGCAACTCCACCTCATTACCTTATCCTACCCATAAGCTTAAGTAGTCTTGATCTCGCGGGTTTTGAGATTTTTGAGTCCTCATGACTCACAGATACTACAAAAACAATTGCAGGTGCCGATGATGCCAGTGCAAGTGATGCTACCGAACTCAAGTGGGGGTTCGACGAGGACCTTGGTCGTTACTATGTTTCGTTTCTTGATGATCAATAGTGGAGCCCAGTTGGGACGATCGGGGATCTAGCATTTGGGGTTATCTTCTTTTCATTTGGATTTGATCGTAGTCGGTCTATGTGTGTACTCTGAATGATGTATGAATTATTTGATCATTGTGTGATGTGGCGATTGTAAGCCAACTCTATTTATCCCTTTATTGTTCATTACATGGGATTGTGTGAATATGACCCTTCTTGAGACAAAACCAACATGCGGTTATGCCTCTAAGTCGTGCCTCGACACGTGGGAGATATAGCCGCATCTTGGGCGTTACATTCATCACAGAAGTAAATAACATGCCCATCTATATTTTCAACCAGGAGATCCTTAACCATAGCAACACTAGGTTCTACTTTGATTTTTTAGCTGGTTTAGGTGTTCTAACATAACTTTTATTGACCATAGTTGACACTTTAGCATGTTCCTTTATCCTAACAGTGAAAGGTGGTTTTTTCAATATAGGCAGTAGGAACAACTAGATCAACATTATAGATTATAGTTTCATCTTTAGCAACTACCGGTTCTTAAATTTCTTCTTTAATAGATGTGTGATATTTTAATCACTTCTCCTTAGGGAGATCAATATGAGTAGCAAAAGATTCACACAAGGAAGCTACTATCTTAGAGTCAAGTCCATATTTAGTGCTAAACTTTTGGAAAGCATCGGTATTCATAAAAGATTTAACACAATCAAACTTAAGCTTAATACCTGACTCTTTACCTTCCTCGAGTTCCCAATCTTCATAGTTGCGTTTAATTCTTTCCAAAAGATCCCACCGGAATTCAATAGCCTTCTTCATAAAGGAACCAGTACAAGAAGTATCAAGCATGGATCGATCATCATGAGAAAGTCGAGCATAAAAATTCTGATAGATAATTTCCTTCGAGAGATCATGATTGGGGCATGGATATAACATTGACTTAAGCCTCCCCCAAGCAAGAGCTATAATTTCTCCTTCACGGTGCCAAAAATTATATATATATAATTCCGATCATGATGAACTAGATGCATAGGATAAAAAATTGGTGAAACTCCAATTTTAATCGATTCCGATTCCAAGATCGAATATCATCGCATAGCCTGTACCATGCCAATGCTTTTCCCATCGAAGATAAAGGGAAAACCTTCTTCTTAACTTCATCTCTGGGTAAACCTGCAAGCTTAAACAATCAACAAATTTCTTCCACATATATCAAGTGCATATCAGGATGTTCGGTTCCATCTCCTGCATAAGGATTAGCTAGCAGTTGTTCTATCATACCATAAGGAATTTCATATTTAATATTTTCTGTAGGTGCAGTGGGTTGAGGGGTGACTAATTGTGGTTCCGATCAAGGTGAAGATACCCCGAACAAACCCCTCAAAGGATTGTTTTCCATAGTAGGAAGTACCAATAAATTTCAGCACGCAGTAATAATTTTTCCTTACTAAGAGCGCTTCACTCCCTGGCAACGGCGCAGAAAAGAGCCTTGATGAGCCAAAAGTATAGGGGATCAATCATAGTCCTTTCGCTAAGTAAGAGTGTCGAAGCCAATGAGGAGCGGAAGGAAATGACAAGTGTTTTCAGCAAGGTATTATGTGCAAGTACTGAAATTGTAAGTAGTGAGTAGTTTGATAGCAAGATAATTTGTAACGAGCAAGTAACGATAATAGTACCAAAAGTGCACCAAGATAGCTCAATCCTTTTGAGGCAAAAGACAGGCCAAAACAGTCTCTTATGATAAGGAAAGTGTTCTTGAGGGTACACGGGGATTTCATCTAGTCACTTTCATCATGTTGGTTTGATTCGTGTTCGCTACTTTGATAATTTGATATGTGGGTAGATCAGTGCTTAGGTGTTGTTCTTACTTGAACAAACCTCCTACTTATGATTAACTGTAATGCCCCGTATGTAACTTGCCATATTTGTATTCCAACTCTTGCCATTTTCGGCTCTAAGTTATGATATTCCCTCGTGGTTGGGTTTTTGTCTTCGTTTTGCTTTTTGACCATGTCATGCATTTCATATCATGTCATCATGTGCATCGCGTTTGCATACGTGTTCGTCTCATGCATCCGAGCATTTTCCCCGTTGTCCATTTTGCTTTCCGGCGCTCCTACGTCCTCCGGCGCCCCCCTTTTGCCTCTTTTTGTGTGCGGGTGTTAAACATTCTCGAAATGGACCGAGATTTGCCAAGGGGCCTTGGTACACCACCGGTAGACTGCCTGTCAAGTTTCGTGCCATTTGGAGTCTGTTTGATACTCCAACGGTTAACTGAGGAACCGTAAAGGCCTCGAGTGTGTTGCAGCCCAACACCCCTCCAAAGTGGCCCAAAACCCATCCAAACCCCCTCCATCCTCTCAGCAGTTCGATCACGATCGCGTGGCCGAAACCGCACTCCATTTGGACTCTCCTAGCTCCTTCTATGTATAAATAGGTGCCCCCTCCTCCAAATTCGTGGTCAAACCCTAAAAAACCTCCCCCGCCGCCACCGGACGCGTCCGAGACGGTCGGACGTGTCCGCGCCGCCGCCTGGACCAACCCGCTATTGCCACATGTCCCACCGCGCCGCATCCGCCGCCGGCCCGCAGCGGGCCCTCCCGGCCCGTTCCTCCGCCGCCCAAGCGCTCGCGCGTCCGCTGCCATCCCTCGCCCGCTCTGCTCGCCGCCGGTTGCCGCTCCGCCGCCTGCTCCGCGCGCTCGCGCTACTCCGCCGCTGCTCCTACACATCCCCCCGCCCCCCTTCGCCGGCGTCCGGTCGGATCCGGCGAGCCGCGGCCGGATCCGCCCGACCCTGACCTCCCCAACCACTCTCCGGCGCCGCCCCGCGTCCACATCACTGAAGAAGGCCGCCTGAGTTCCCGTCAACCTTGGTTCGCGTGAGAACCCTAGATTTGGAGGTCCAATTTTTCATCTAAGTATTTTCCGTGCAACATTTTTTAGCCACGTTCATCGCATCATAACTCCGCATCCGTAGCTCCGTTTTGAGCGTGCCATATATCAAAATGTTCATCTAGATGCCCTCTTCATTTTGTTCCATTGCATCATGCTTGTTTGAGTCCATCTTGATTCCCAAATGTCTGTTGCAAGAGTGCTATAAAATGTTAGTTCCTGATTCTTAGCAGATTATGAGCATTTGCCATTTTTGCCATGATTATTATGTGGCTCCTATGGACTTGAGCTCTACATGTGTTTTGGGCTATGACATGCCATCTTTACAGGGGTGTATGCCATGTATTTTTGTGATCAATGTGGTAACTAGAACAAGCATGCAAAGTAACTCTTGTGATGTTGCTGATTTCAGGGGCTTAGAATTTCACTAAGTCATTTCCCTGCTGTTATTTTTATGCCATGTGTTCATGTTGCTACAGAGAGATACATGCCTATTTTGAGTATGTCCAGTAAGGATGATTTTGACATATGGTTATGCTATATCCATCCATGTCCTTGTTTGCATTTATGGAGTGCCCTATCATGACTCAATCTTTCTCTACGTTTGCTATAAAATGTTCCTGGCAGATTGTTTACGTGTTAATCAATTTTGCCAAGGTTGTTGTAGTTGATCCGTGCATTCTATTAGATTGTTCTTTCCATGGTTGGCTTCTTGAACATGTCTTCTTGCTGGTAGTATGCTTAGCTTGTCATGCAATGCCTTGTGTTGAGTGCATCGAGCTCGCAAACATGCCTACGTAACTCTGGTTTTGCCATTCCAGTTTTTCTGCTAAGTCTGAATCTGTTAACGAAACTTGCTATGTTTACATGGGTTCCATCATATCTTATGATCCTTTTTGGCTTATGGTCAGTAAGGGACTTTTGTTATATGCTTTGAGTAGATTCATTCCATGCCTTTGTTTGCTATGTCCTGGTCCTGTAGCATCTTGTTATCTGGCTCTAAACTTTGCTTCTTGATGTTAATTCCTGGCATGTTGTTATTTTCACTAAGTCTGTGAATCTGATATCTTTTGCACTTTTGCCATGCTTGTTTGAACCTGCTATTGTGTGATTTAGCCGTAGCTCAGTGTTCATCTTTTGTCAAGCATCTTGAGTAGATCAATACCATGTGCTTTGCTGCCATGTTAGAGTGCAGTAGCTTATTTTCTTGTTACATGTTAGATGGCATCGTGTTGTTAATCACAAAATCGTGCCATTCTTGTTTTGCTTGCCATTTGCAAACCGTGCATCCGATTCCGGTGATCTTTATATCTATTTTGACCGAAACCAACTCATCTTTCCAGCGGCGCACTTGGTTTGCCAATTTGAGGCCTGGTTCAATCTTTTCCTTCCGGAGCATGCATATGCATTGCATATTGCATCCCGCATATCATGCCATGTTTTGCATCATGTTGCTTGCGCATTGCACCGTGGTTGATTGTGGTTTCTTTTGCTTGTGTTCTTGCCTTGGGTAGAGCCGGGAGACGAGTACGTGATCGAGGAACCCGTTGAGTACACTTACGAGGATCAAGCTTACGTCAACTCGGAGAACTTTGCAGGCAAGATGACCATACCCTCGAAATCACTTCTATCTTTGCTCGCTAGTTGCTCGCTCTATTGCTATGCCGCGATACCTACCACTTGCTTTATCATGCCTCCCATATTGCCATGTCAGAACTCTAACCCACCTTGTCCTAGCAAACCGTTGTTTGGCTATGTTACCGCTTTGCTCAGCCCCTCTTATAGCGTTGTTAGTTGCAGGTGAAGATTGGAGTTTGTTCCTTGTTGGAACATGTTTATTGTTGGGATATCAATATTATATCTTGTTTACTTTAATGCACCTATATACTTGGTAAAGGGTGGAAGGCTCGGCCTTATGCCTGGTGTTTTGTTCCACTCTTGCTGCCCTAGTTTCCGTCATATCGGTGTTATGTTCCTTGATTTTGCGTTCCTTACGCGGTTGGGTTATAATGGGAAACCCTTGACAGTTCCCCTTGAATAAAACTCCTTCAACAAGGCCCAACCTTGGTTTTACCATTTGCCACCTAAGCCTTTTTCCCTTGGGTTCCGCAGGCTCAAGGGTCATCTTTATTTTAAACCCTCAAGCCAGTGCTCCTCTGAGTGTTGGTCCAAAACAGAGCCACTTGTAGCGCCACCTCGGGGAAACTTGAGGCTTGGTTTTAGTTGTACGCAGTGTTCATTCGGTGTGCCCTGAGAACGAGATATGTGCAGCTCCTGTCGGGATTTCGGCACATCGGGCGGCTTTGCTGGTCTTGTTTTACCATTGTCGAAATGTCTTGTAACCGGGATTCTGAGTCTGATCGGGTCGTCCTGGGAGAAGGAATATCCTTCGTTGACCATGAGAGCTTGTGATGGGCTAAGTTGGGACAACCCTGCAGGGTTTTGAACTTTCGGAAGCCATGCCCATGGTTATGGGCAGATGGGAATTTATTAATATCCGGTTGTAGAAAACCTGACACTTAACTTAAATTAAAATGAATCAACCGCGTGTGTAGCTGTGATGGTCTCTTTTCGGCGGAGTCCGGGAAGAGAACACGGTCTCGTGTTATGCTTGAACGTAAGTAGTTCTAGGATCACT
The DNA here is from genome assembly GCF_003073215.2 of Triticum urartu. Taxonomy (NCBI): domain Eukaryota; kingdom Viridiplantae; phylum Streptophyta; class Magnoliopsida; order Poales; family Poaceae; genus Triticum; species Triticum urartu. The sequence goes on along the minus strand of NC_053024.1, from coordinate 336,147,815 downwards.
TCTTGATCATAGTTTATCGACCGTGCTTTTCTCCTCTTCTCGCTCTCATTTGCGTAAGATAGCCACCATATATGCTTAGCGCTTGCTGCAGCTCCACCTCACTCCCTTTTCCTACCCATAAGCTTAAATAGTCTTGATCGCGAGGGTGTGAGATTGCTGAGTCCTCGTGACTCACAGATTACTTCCAAAACCAGATGCAGGTGCCGATGATGCCAGTACAAAGGATGCGACTGAACTCAAGTGGGAGTTCGACGAGGATTTAGGATGTTACTATGTTTCCTTTCCAGACGATCAGTAGTGTAGCCCAGTTGGGGCGATCGGGGATCTTATGCATTTGGGGTTGTCTTTATTTTGGTTCTGTAGTCGGACCTTGATTGTATTCTGGATGATGTAATGCTATATTTATCTATTGTGTGAAGTGGCGATTGTAAGCCAACTCTTTATCTCTATCTTATTCAGTACATGGGATGTGTAAAGATTACCCCTCTTGCGACATGCCTACTATGCGGTTATGCCTCTAAGTCGTGCTCCGACACGTGGGAGATATAGCCGCATCGTGGGTGTTACAAGTTGGTAATCAGAGCCTTCCCCGACTTAGGAGCCCCATACTTAATCGAATCATTGGCGTTGTTGAGTCTAGAAAAGTATTTTGAGTCTTATAGGATTATATATATCGGAGAGTAGGATTCTTTTTACTCCTCAGTCCCTTCATCGCTCTGGTGAGGCTTCCTGACGTAGAGTTTTGACTCTTCTCTCCTCAAATTTCACGACAAATTTTTTAGGATCACGCGGGTATCTTGGAATCATTCCGATGGTTTTGTGACGAGAACATTGTTCTTGGTGCCTCCTGACATTTAGGGGTTGTGGCAGTGTCCCGGGGAGTTGAGCTCCGAGGTGTTGTTGTCACAATTTTATCGTTGCAGTTCTGGAATACCTGAGTTCGCCGACATCGTAAATCTCCTTTATGTAGTTGTTGGTGAGATAACCTCGACGCCACCTAGTACTGGGGCGGGAGTTCGGGAGTATTGCCATAACTCGTATAACAGATGCTTTTCGAAGGTTGAGGTAAATGATTTCCGAAGGTTTCTTGGTTATGTGTTGAAGGATGGATACAGCTGGATGTAAGATTTGCTAGTTTTGGGTGAGATATTATGCTTCCCCTGTATCCCCAACACCTGATTGCATAACCAGAAAATTTCGGGAGTTTCATAGGTGGGAATTCATGTAGCTCTAGTGTTTCTTTCCGCAGATAGTTGGTTTGTGATTGGGTAATCCTTACCAATTATTTGTTCATATCCATACATTGTTGTTTTATTCATCTACCTCTATCTAAGTGGCTTCTCAATTTATGGAAGTGTGATCATTTAATTTGGAATTCATTCGTTCATTCTTGTTCGAATGTTAAGGCTATATGTTGCAATTTCGATCCATTTGATTCAGCTTGAATATATGTCTTTCAAGATGCTAGCGGATGTCACCCTCTTCAGGATGGCTCCTCCAACGCGTCAGAATCCGGAACCTCCATCACCACCTCCACCTCCGGAGGCATGGCAAGCTGTGATGGCCGCCACCAACGCCAACACGCAGATGCTTATGCAACTCTTGCAAGAGCGCAACCAAGGAAATCAAGGCCATGGCAACAAATAAAGTTCAGTTTGCTACCCTCAACCAGTTCCTCGCAAACCAGTCGAAGTCCTTCAGTAACTGTGTCGAGGCCACATACGCTGATGATTGGCTCGTGGATATCTGCAAACATTTTGAGTGTAGCAACGTCAGGCCTGAGGACTTTGTCAAGTTTGCTTCATTCCAACTCAAAGACCAAGCTACTGAGTGGTATCAACAATACAAAGATTCCAGAGGAGGTCGTGTGATTACATGGGATGATTTCCGCCGAGACTTCAAAGCTCACCACATTCCTCAAAGTGTTGTTGAGAGTAAGAGTGAGGAGTTCCGCAATCTGAAGCAAGGCAGTATGTCTGTTTACCAATACAACATCATGTTTCAGAGGCTCGCTCGCTTCGCCAAACAAGACGTCCCTGATGAGAAGAGCATGATTTATCAATTCAGAGGTGGCCTCAGAGAAGATCTGCAACTAGCTCTCGTGCTTTTTGAGCCGAAACAATATGATGAGTTCTACAACACGGAACTAAAGCAAGAGGCTGCTCAGCTCAAGTGCGATGCTTCTAAGAAGAGAGTCAGGGATGCAACTCCTTCTTCAACTCAAGTGGCAGCTAAGCAGCAAAAGTACTAGTTGCCTCCTCCTCCTCCGTTCCGTCAGCCTTACCAGTAGAAGAGTAAAGGTGGCAATGGATCTTCCCACCCACCCAACCCAGGCTTTCAGAACAAAGCTTCGTCTCATGCTCCAAGGTCAAGTGCTCCGTATCACCGTCCGCTCTCAGAGGTTACGTGCAACAAGTGTCAGCAAAAGGGTCACTATGCAAACAAATGCTTCAACCAGAGGCGCCTTCTGCCTCCTCCTCCTGTGAGATCTGCCAGCAATGCAGTGGTCAAGCATAATCCCAAGTTTGCAAAGGTCAATATGATGAACGTAGCTCAGGTAGAGGACTCTTCAGAAGTGATCATGGGTAACCTTCTTCTTAACGATATTCCTGCAAAAGTTCTTTTTGATACTGGTGCATCTCTTTCTTTCATTTCAATACCTTTTGTTTCCAAGCATGAGTTTGTGACCAACAAGATTCCTTTCTCGTTGAAGATTGTGTCCCGGGCAAGCAAATGACATCTAACAATTGCGTCCCAGATATTTATATCAAGATGGGTGACTATAAGTTTTTGTCCTCTCCAATTGTTCTTGGTGACTCGGATATTGATCTAATTCTCGATATGGACTGGCTTTCTAAGCATAAGGCTCAGCTTGATTGTGCTGCCAGGCAGATTCAATTGACACACTGGTCTGAGGATGTGATCATCTATGCCACTCGTGACGATACCATTCGACTATTTCCTCTCAATGAGAAGGGCGAGTTGAATGCCATCTCTCAGATTCCAGTCGTTTGTGAATATCAAGACGTCTTTCTAGAAGAGCTTCCAGGAATGCCTCCTCACCGGCCGGTTGAATTCGTCATCTATCTTCAGCCTAGCACGGAACCTATTTGCAAACGTCCTTACAAGCTTGGACCAGAAGAGTTAAAGGAGCTGAAGAAACAACTCGATATACAAGAGGTCTGATCCGACCAAGTTCTTCTCCTTGGGGTTGGGGTGTTCTTTTTGTCAAGAAGAAAGATGGCACGGACCGACCCTGTGTCGACTACCGTCCATTGAACAAGAAGACCATAAAGAACAAGTAGCCACTTCCCAACATCAATGAGCTTTTCGAACAACTCAAAGGTGCTCAAGTATTCTCCAAGCTTGACCTCCGTATGGGCTATCATCAGATTTGCATTCGTGAACAAGATATCCCCAAGACAGCATTCAGAACAAGCTATGGTTCTTATGAATACACTGTCATGTCTTTTGGCCTTGTCAATGCTCCTCCAACGTTCTCTCGCATGATGAACTTCATCTTCAACCCTTACACAAATGACTTTGTCTTGGTCTATCTCGATGACATTTATGTCTTTTCCAAGAACAAGGAGGATCATGCCAAGCACTTGAGATTGGTGCTGGACAAACTCAGAGAACATCAGTTCTATGCGAAATTTTCAAAGTGCGAGTTTTGGCTCGATGAGGTTCTGTACCTTGGGCATATCATCTCCGCCAAGGGCATAGCTGTTAATCCTGAGAAGGTGTCTACAATTGTGAATTGGGAACCACCTCAGAATGTGAAGCAGCTCCGCAGTTTCCTTGGGCTCGCAAGCTATTGTCAAAGATTCGTTGAGAATTTCTCTAAGATCGTGAAGCCTCTTTCGAACCTCCTCTAGAAGCATGTGAAGTATGTCTGGACGCCTGAATTTGACATCGCTTTCAACACCCTTAAAGAGAAGTTAGTCACAGCTCTAGTTCTGACTCCTCCTGATGAATCCAAACCATTCGAGGTTTTCTGTGATGCTTCCCTGCAAGGTCTCGGTGCTGTGTTAATGCAAGAGAAGAAAGTTGTGGCCTATACCTAAGAGCCAGTTGAATCCCAATGAAAAGAACTACCCCACTCATGACCTCGAATTGAAGCCCAACTGAAAGAACTACCCCACTCATGACCTCGAGTTGGCGGCAGTTGTCCATGCTGTTTTAACATGGAGACATCTCTTGTTGGGAAGGAAAGTGGACATCTTCACGGATCATAAGAGTCTCAAGTACATCTTCACTCAACCCAACCTGAACCTCAGGCAGACTCGTTGGGTCGAAATGATTCAAGAGTATAACCCGAGTATTGAATATACTCCAGGCAAGGCCAATGTCATTGTTGACGCTTTGAGCAGGAAAGCTTACTGCAACAGTTTGATTCTCAAACCCTTCCAACCGGACCTTTGTGAAGCTTTCCGCAAACTTAATCTCCAAGTTGTTCCTCAAGGATTCCTTGCCAACCTCCAAGTCTCTCCTACTTTGGAAGATCAAATTCGTGAGGCACAACTTCTTGATGCAATGGTGAAGAATGGGATTGCAAGAGCCAACCCAAGTACAAGTGCTACCGCCTTGATGACAAAGATACTCTATTCTTCGAGGATCGCATTGTTGTTCCTAAAGGCGACCTTCGTAAAGTCATTATGAACGAGGCTCACAATTCACTCCTATCCATTCATCCTGGAAGTACAAAGATGTACCATGACCTCAAGCAGTCGTACTAGTGGACTCGAATGAAGCGAGAAATTGCTCAGTTCATGAATGAATGTGATGTCTGCAGAAGAGTGAAAGCAGAACACCAACGGCCAGCTGGTCTCCTCCAACCTCTTGCCATTCTAGAATGGAAGTTTGACCATATTGATATGGACTTCGTGACTGGATTTCCCAAGTCCAAGCATGGAAATGATGCTATCTTCGTCGTCATCAACAAGCTTACTAAAGTGGTTGATTTTCTTCCTATCAAAGAATCTATCACAGCAGCTCAGTTGGCAGAGCTATATACCTCCAGGATTGTCTCCTTGCACGGCATTCTGTAGTTGATATCTTCATATCGTGGAAGCGTCTTTACTTCTAAGTTTTGGGATTCCTTCCAGAAGGCCATGGGCACCAACATTCGCTTCAGCACAACTTTTCATCCTCAAACTAGTGGACAAGTCGAGCGAGTCAATCAAATTCTTGAAGATATGCTTAGGGCTTGTGTCATTTCCTTCGGTATGAAGTGGGAAGATTGTCTTTCATATGCCGATTTCTCCTACAACAACAGCTTCCAAGCGATTTCGGGTAAGGCCCCATTCGAGATTCTCTATGGCAGAAAGTGCCGTACTCCTCTTAATTGGTCGGAGACTGGTGAACGCCAACTTCTTGGCAATGACTTGATCACAGAGGCTGAAGAAATGTGCAAAGTCATTCGTGAAAATCTCAAAGCCACACAATCGCGCCAGAAGAGTTACTATGATAGCAAGCATCGTGATTTGGCTTTCGAGATCAGAGACCACTTCTAGCTCCGTGTCTCTCCAATGAAAGGCACTCGTCGCTTCGGTATCAAAGGGAAGCTTGCCCCTAGATACGTGGGTCCTTTCAAGATCATTGGCAAAAGAGGCGATCTCGCCTATCAACTTGAGCTTCCGTCCAACTTTGCAAATGTGCACGACGTGTTTCACGTGTCTCAGCTTCGCAAGTGTTTCAAGACTCCTGACCGCACCATCAACTTCGAAGAGATTGATCTCCAAGAAGACCTGTCTTATCATGAGCATCCCATTGCTATTCTTGAAGAAACCGAGCGCAAGACTCGCAACAAGTATATCAAATTTCTGAAAGTGAAGTGGTCACATCATTCTGACTGAGAAGCCACCTGGGAACACGAGGACCACCTCCGTTCAAAATATCCGGAGTTTTTTTCAGGCCTAAATCTCGGGACGAGATCCTTTCGTAGTGGTGGAGTGTTGTAACGCCACGTATGTAACTTGCCATATTTGTATTCCAACTCTTGCCATTTTCGGCTCTAAGTTATGATATTCCCTCGTCATTGGGTTTTTGTCTTCGTTTTTCTTTTTGACCATGTCATGCATTTCATATCATGTCATCATGTGCATCGCATTTGCATACGTGTTCGTCTCATGTATCCGAGCATTTTCCCCATTGTCCGTTTTGCCTTCCGGCGCTCCTACGTCCTCCGGCGCCCCCTTTTGCCTCTTTTCGTGTGTGGGTGTTAAACATTCTCGAAATGGACCGAGATTTGCCAAACGGCCTTGGTACACCACTGGTAGACCGCATGTCAAGTTTCGTGCCATTTGGAGTCCCTTTGATACTCCAACGGTTAACCGAGGAACCGTAAAGGCCTCATGTGTGTTGCATCCCAACACCCCTCGAAAGTGGCCCAAAACCCATCCAAACCCCGTCCATCCTCTCGGCCGTTCGATCACGATCGTGTGGCCGAAAACCACACTCCATTTGGACTCTCCTAGCTCCTTCTATGTATAAATAGGTGCCCCCTCCTCCAAATTCACGGTCAAACCCTAAAAACCTCCCCCGCCGCCACCGGGCGCATTCGAGACGGCCGGACGTGTCCGCGCTGCTGCACGGACCAACCCGCTGTTGCCACCTGTCCCACCGCGCCGCCTACGCCGCAGGCCCGCCGTGGGCCCTCCCGGCCCGTTCCTCCGCCACCGTCCCTCGCCCGCTCCGCTCGCCGCCGGTCACCGCGCCGCCTCCTCCGCGCGCCAGCACTGCTCCGCCGTTGCTCCTGCACCTCCCCACGCCACCCTTCGCCGGCGTCCGGTCGGATCCGGCGAGCCGTGGCCGGATCCGCCTGACCCTGACCTCCCCGACCACTCTCCGGCGCCGCCCCGCATCCACATCATCGGAGAAGGCCGCCTGTGTTCCCGTCAACCTTGGTTCGCGTGAGAACCCTAGATTTGGAGGTCCAATTTTTCATCTAAGTCTTTTCCGTGCAACATTTTTTTGCCATGTTCATCGCATCATAACTCCGCATCCGTAGCTCCGTTTTGAGCATGCCATATATCAAAATGTTCATCTGGATGTCGTCTTCATTTTGTTCCATTGCATCATGCTTTTTTGAGTCCATCTGGATGCCCAAATGTCTGTTGCAAGAGTGCTATAAAATGTTAGTTCCTGATTCTTAGCAGATTATGAGCATTTGTCATTTTTGCCATGATTATTGTGTGCCTCCTATGGACTTGAGCTCTACATGTGTTTTGGGCTATGCCATGCCATCTTTACAGGGGTGTATGCCATGTATTTTTTGATCAATGTGGTGACTAGCACATGCATGCATAGTAGCTCTTATGATGTTGCTGATTTCAGGGGCTTAGAATTTCACTAAGTCATTTCCCTGCTGTTATTTTTATGCCATGTGTTCATGCTGCTACAAAGAGATACATGCCTCTTTTGAGCATGTTCAGTAAGGATCCTTTTGACATATGGTTATGCTCTATCCATCCATGTCCTTGTTTGCATTTATGGATTGCCCTATCATGACTCAATCTTCCTCTACTTTTGCTATAAAATGTTCCTGGAAGATTGTTTACGTGTTAATCAATTTTTCCAAGGTTGTTGCAGTTGATCCATGCATGCTATGAGATTGTTCTTGCCATGATTAGCTTCTTGAACATGTCTTCTTGCTGGTACTATGCTTAGCTTGTCATGAAATGCCTTGTGTTGAGTGCATCGAGCTCGCAAACATGCCTACATAACTCTATTTTGCCATGTCCAGTTTTTCTGCTAAGTCTGAATCTGTTAACGAAACTTGCTATGTTTACATGGGTTCCATCATATCTTATGATCATTTTTGGCTTATGGTCAGTAAGGTACTTTTGTTATATGCTTTTAGTAGATTCATTCCATGCCTTTGTTTGCTATGTCCTGGTCCTGTAGCATCTTGTTATCTGGCTCTAAACTTTGCTTCCTGATGTTAATTCCTGGCATGTTGTTATTTTAACTAAGTCTGTGAAGCTGATATCTTTTGCACTTTTTCCATGCTTGTTTGAACCTGCTATTGTGTGATTTAGCCGTAGCTCTGTGTTCATATTTTGTCAAGCATCTTGAGTAGATCACTGCCATGTGCTTTGCTGCTTTGTTAGAGTGCAGTAGCTTATTTTCTTGTTACATGTTAGATGCCATCGTGTTGTTAATCGCAAAATCGTGCCATTCTTGTTTTGCTTGCCATTTGCAAACCGTGCATCCGATTCCGGTGATCTTTATATCTATTTCAACCGAAATCAACTCATCTTTCCAGCGGCGCACTTGGTTTGCCAAGTTGAGGCCTGGTTCAATCTTTTCCTTCCGGAGCACGCATATGCATTGCATATTGCATCCCGCATATCATGCCATGTTTTGCATCATGTTGCTTGCGCATTGCACCGTGGTTGACTGTGGTTTCTTTTGCTTGTGTTCTTGCCTTGGGTAGAGCCGGGAGACGAGTACGTGATCGAGGAACCCGTTGAGTATGCTTACGAGGATCAAGCTTACGTCAACTCGGAGAACTTTGTAGGCAAGATGACCATACCCTCAAAATCACTTCTATCTTTGCTTGCTACTTGCTCGCTATATTGCTATGCCACGATACCTACCACTTGATTTATCATGCCTCCCATATTGCCATGTCAAACCTCTAACCCACCTTGTCCTAGCAAACCATTGTTTGGCTATGTTACCGCTTTGCTCAGCCCCTCTTATAGCGTTGTTAGTTGCAGGTGAAGATTGGAGTTTGTTCCTTGTTGGAACATGTTTATTGTTGGGATATCATTATTATATCTTGTTTACTTTAATGCACCTATATACTTGGTAAAGGGTGGAAGTCTCGGCCTTATGCCTGGTGTTTTGTTCCACTCTTGTCGCCCTAGTTTCCGTCATATCGGTGTTATGTTCCTTGATTTTGCATTCCTTACGCGGTTGGGTTATAATGGGAACCCCTTGACAGTTCGCCTTGAATAAAACTCCTCCAGCAAGGCCCAACCTTGGTTTTACCATTTTCCACCTAAGCCTTTTTCCCTTGGGTTCCGCGGACTCAAGGGTCATCTTTATTTTAAACCCCCGGGCCAGTGCTCCTCTGAGTGTTGGTCCAAAACAGAGCCACTTGCAGCGCCACCTCGGGGAAACTTGAGGGTTGGTTTTAGTTGTACGTAGTCTTCATCCGGTATGCCCTGAGAACGAGATATGTGCAGCTCCTATCGGGATTTGTCGGCACATCGGGCGGCTTTGCTGGTCTTGTTTTACCATTGTCGAAATGTCTTGTAACCAGGATTCCGAGCCTGATCGGGTCGTCCTGGGAGAAGGAATGTCGTTCGTTGACCGTGAGAGGTTGTGATGGGCTAAGTTGGGACACCCCTGCAGGGTTTTCAACTTTCGAAAGCCGTGCCCGCAGTTATGGGCAGATGGGACTTTGTTAATATCCGGTTGTAGAAAACCTGACACTTAACTTAAATTAAAATGAATCAACCGCGTGTGTAGCCGTGATGGTCTCTTTTCGGCGGTGTCCAGGAAGAGAACACGGACTAGTGTTATTCTTGAACGTAAGTAGTTCTAGGATCACTTCTTGATCATAGTTTATCGACTGGGCTTTGCTCCTCTTCTTGATCTCATTTGCATAAGATAGCCACCATATATGCTTAGCACTTGCTGCAGCTCCATCTCACTCCTTTTCCTACCCATAAGCTTAATTAGTCTTGATCGCGAGGGTGTGAGATTTCTGAGTCGCCGTGACTCACAGATTACTTCCAAAACCAGATGCAGGTGCCGATGATGCCAGTACAGGGGATGCGACCGAACTCAAGTGGGAGTTCGACGAGGATTCATGACGTTACTATGTTTCCTTTCCAGACGATCAGTAGTGGAGCCCAGTTGGGGCGATCGGGGATCTTATGCATTTGGGGTTGTCTTTATTTTGGTTCCGTAGTCGGACCTTGATTGTATTCTGGATGCTGTAATGCTATATTTATGTATTGTGTGAAGTGGCGATTGTAGGCGAACTCTTTATCTCTATCTTATTCAGTACATGGGATGTGTAAAGATTACCCCTCTTGCGACATGCCTACAATGCGGTTATGCCTCTAAGTCGTGCTCCGACACGTGGGAGATATAGCCACATCGTGGGTGTTACATTAACCCCCTCGCAAGCATCCGCAACTACAAGAAAAGTATTAAGAATAAATTCCAACCATAGCATTAAACTTTTGGGTCCAATCAGTCCCTTACAAAATAGCGCATAAACTAGGGTTTAAGATTCTGTCACTGTCGCAACCCATCATCTAATAACTACTCCACAATGCATTCCCTTAGGCCCAAATATGGTGAAGTGTCATGTACTCGACGTTCACATGACACCACTAAGGGAATCACAACATACATACCATCAAAATATCGAACACTTATAAAATTCACATGATTAATTCCAACAAGATTTCTCCCGTGACCTCAAGAACAAAAGTAACTACTCACAAATGATAATCATGCTCAAGATCATAGGGTATTAAATAGCATATTGGATCTGAACATATAATCTTCCACCAAATAAACCATATAGTAATCAACTACAAGATGTAATCAACACTACTAGTCACCCACAAGTACCAATTTATAGTTCTGGTACAAAGATTGAACATAAGAGATGAACTAGGGTTTGAGAGGAGATGGTGATGTTGAAGATGTTGATGGAGATTTCCCTCCCCAAGATGGGAGAGTTATTGGTGGTGATGATGATGATGACGATGATTTTCCCCTCCAGGAGGGAAGGTCCCCCGGCAGAATCGCTCCGCCAGTGGGCTAAAGTGCTCCTGCCCAAGTTTCGCCTCGAGACGGCGGCGCTTCGTCCCGAAATCCTCTCCTTATTTTTTCTAGGTCAAAGTGACTTAAATACCAGAAGGTGGGCACTAGAGGTGGGCTGGGCTGAGCACAACCCACTAGGGCACGCCTGGGGAGCTAGGCGCGCCCTGATGTCTTGTGCTCACCAGGTGGACCCCCTCCGGTAGTTATTTTCTCCAGTATTTCTTATTTATTCCATAAAAATTTCTCGTGAAGTTTCCTCCCATTTGGAGTTGTGCAAAATAGGTAGCTTGACGTAGCTTCTTCAGGTCTAGATTTCCAGCTGCCGGAATTCTCCCTGTTTGTGAGTACCTTGCAAATTATGAGAGAAAATGCATTAGAATTACTCCAAAAAGCATTAATATGCATAAAAACGATATAAATAACAGTAGGTAAACATGATGCAAAATGGACGTGTCAGATAGCAAAACCAATCTCCCTTTGTGCAGTCGCACTGAAATGTAGAGACATTGCCCATGTGACATTTTAGCTGAACCGCACAAGACACTCTTAAGAAAAAATTGATTTCTGCAGTTCACCAAAAGGTCGCAATAGCAACGAGGTGAAATGGATAGATTTATTTGTGAAAAAGAGGTAGAAAGGAAACAATTACTGGCCAATAATAGTTGATGACACATACGACGACAAAAAAGAAGCATATTCCTTGTCCTAAGGGAATATAGCAGGACGGTCGTTTATCTAAAAAGGTGTGAGGACGACATTTCAATATGGAAAGTACGCCAGACGAGCTATGTTTTGGGCAAAGAACTAGGGAAGATCCTCATGCAACAACATGGGAAAATGGGCAGTGGAGCAGGGCCGGAGGGGATACCTGGGGGTCGTCGGGATGTAACTAGCAGGGCAACGGTGGGCGGGATCTTCTCATACTGCGACAGCAAGAAAGTGGCGAAGGCCCTACCACGCCGGAGCTTGGTCAGGGAGAACGACGGGTACCACAGATCAGGACGTGCTGCCTCGACACCGTCGAATGGAGAAACGATGCACATCCTCCCTTTCCGCTAGTGGACGGGATGCGGTCGGATCAGTTACCAACGGTGATAGAGAGAGAGAGGCCACTGCAGCCTGCTATGAGATACTCTGAAGAGAGACAAACCCTGGCAGGCAGGCTCCATTGTATATAGTGGATCAGACTACTTTTTTCTCCATAACAATCATTTCATATTTTGTTTACGTGCCATTGAGTAATATAACTTTATTTACGATAATGCGCCAACGCATCAAGTCAAACTTTGTTTCGTGCACGTGTGCTACACGACCTCCATAAGTAAACAACTGCTACATGCTCTCAAATTAGCACGTGGGCTGCCATTTCGTATAGAAATCAGCTCCACCATGTACCTGCGCGGGTGTGGCTGGGAATGAAGCATGAGTACATGCACCCATTCTCTTCGTGTATGTACACCACCTACGTGGGTGTGGGGGAGAGAGATACAAACCTAGAGAGAGATGGTGTGTGTGGGTTCGGGTGTTTTTTAGGGGGTGCGTGAGAGATAGACATGGAATATTTGTCGATGATATCTCAAACAAAAAATGTAACATATGCAATGTGTGTGAAACAGAGGCCTGGATATATCATATATAGAGGAGACGATCCGTGAGAAGAGAGTGGAGGTATCATCGGCGTGAGATATCCATAGAATCGAAGAGAGGGATGAAGTCTGTGTGCGCGTGCGATTGATAAAGAGTGCCATTGAATTTGTGTGTGCCCATGTCAAAGATATAGGCTGGATGGCCTACTAGAACGTGAGAGGGGATAGGTGCAGTTTGTCTCTGTGGCATGGATACCTACCTACAGTGTTCAACTATCGGTGTGTGAGGGGGAGGGGCAGAGACCTAACTATAGAGGTAGAACGACTAGTATCTGTGTGCAGAAGGAGAGAGACCTACCTATGTATTGAGTGAGATCGATCAGCATCCATGCATATGTGTAGGAGAGGAATAAGGTTGGGAGAGAGACAGAGCTAGAGTGCCGGAAGGTTGGTGGTGGAGTTGCTTCTCACAAATGGTGGGAGAGGCCTACTAGACAAACGGAGGGCATGACTACAATAACAATAAAAGAGGGGCGCCTGCCTGTCTGTGCACGTGCGTGTGAGATACGGGTCAGGAGGCATGCACGAATGATGAGGGGGGCGATATGGTTGTGGTAAGCAGATGTAACTACATAGGAAGATCAATCGTCCTGTGGAGAAAGGGAGAGACATAACTTGTCAGGTACCTCGATCGGTGCATGGGGAAAAAGAGTTATAGTCGACCTAGGTATATGTAGGGAGATCGATCGGTATACATGCATGCATGTGTTAGAAGCAAATAAGGCCCAGAGAGAAGGATAGAGAGAGAGGGATGCAACTAGGAGGTGGTGCAAGAGGCCTACTATATCGAGTGGGAAGGAGTGTGTGAGTATGAGATTGATGAAAAGAGGGCCAGGTGTGTGCACGTGTGTGGAACGGTATTAGATAGAGGGGGCATGGACGGTGAGAAGAGAAGAGGGAAAGCTTGTGTTTGTGGTAGGCACACTTGGCTAGAGAGGTATATCAATCGGTGTGTGCTGGAAAGAAGGAGATGGGGGGCCTACAGACACCATGGGTGAACGACCTAAAGAAAAATGATGAATGTGTGCGATGAAGCTAGAGAATGCTGAGGGGTGAGAGGGAGGCCAGCGAGTGCATGCACGAAGAAAGTTAGCGCTAGCTAGAAAGACAAGAGGATTGTGCGGGTGTAAAAGACGAATAGAGATCATAATTCATTATAAAAGTGGATTAAGATATTTGAACAGGAGATCATAGTGTTTTAAACCGATGCATGCATGAATATAATGGTGATACGCATGGTGTGGTTATGAACATGTTATACTACATATAATATATAGAACATTTATTTGAATTTGTGATAATGTGTGGCTTTTGTAGCTCAGGGCTAAATACTTATCATAATGTAGGGGGGTGGGACACTATACTTTGTGTGATAAACACAGTGTATCTATGAAACGTGGTTTAGATTATGAAGATCAAGTTAGTACATAAAATGTACTATTATTTGGAATCAACATCAAGTGTATTCAAAATTTTGAATTCGAGTTCATATAGTACACATAGTTCATATCTATCTCTATAGCAATCATGTGGTGTGTTGTTAAGATAATATACAAATGATGGTTTAACTTGGCAACAATCGTGATTGTAGATTCCTATTCAAATAGAGAAACAAATTCAAATTTAGTTTGAATTGCAATGGTAGTATAGACATTTGGAATACAGTAAAATGTTCGTATGAGTAGGTTACATGCATTATACAGCCAGCGAAAAAATTTAACTGGACATAACATGGATTCATAGCTTTGAATAGCATTTGTACAGTAAAATGGGATAAGACTCTCTCTTTGTGGGGTGCGAATAGTTTTTTTTGTTTTTTTCATTGAGGGAAGTGCAAATTGATTTGGTACGTACATTATTACACGCTAGGCTTGTCCCTAAATTTCAATCCGCGCTTTGTTATCCCGAAAATTCAGATATCATGCTCCCAAAACTCGCGCCTTCACAGTCTGCGCCTTCCTATCCCAAAATTACAACGCGCGCTAAAACTCCCCCAACTGCCAAATCCCCCCACACGAAATCCCCCTTCTAACCCTGTGTTGAAAGGGCCGCTAGTTCAAATCGGTGGGGGTACTTTTGTAACACACCTTACATTTTGGACAAGTGCGTCCCTAAGTCATGGTCCCCCCCTCCCATCACCTTCTTTTCGACATTTGAAATCTCAGGCCACCATAACCTCTCTACTCGAGCCGCGAAACCCCACCCTCATCCATCCGCCACCCCACCACTGCCAAGCCAGAGCCTCTTCCCCAACAACTCGTCCACCGCAACAGCTCGACATCCCTCATCAACCTCCTCAAATGAGGATCCGTCGTCGATCTCATCGTCCCGCCAGTTCAGCCGCCCCGTCCTCCACATCCAAGGAGCTGCTCCGATGATCCCCTTGTCTATCGCAGCTGCTCCATCCCCACATCGTCGCCTTAACCTGCTCCACCGGAACCGCAGCATCCTCACCGACTCCTCGGACGAAGTCGAGGCCTACTCGGCACCACCAAAGAGGTTGTACACTCATCGCATCACACCTTCTCCTTAACTCGACCTCCCGGCACCAACGGTGCTCGATCCTGCACCCCCATGGTGCAGCTACCTCGAAGTCGTCGCCGCCGACAACATGTCCACGACGGCACTCCCCCAGTGTGAGGTTCCCTCGGCAGTGCCGTCAATACTAGCAGGATCTGTTGATGCTGCTCCATCTCTCACTCGCTCGCTTGCGATGCTGCTACTGCTCCGGCTCACACTACTGCTGATGCTTCTCCATCTCTTGCTCGGTCGTGCTACTGCTCTGCTCTTCCCCTCACTCGTGCTGCTATTCTGCTCCTACTCTTGCTCACGCTGCTGATGCTGGTACATAGGTTGCAGCAGCTACATGAGATGCTGCTCTGGCTCTAGTTCACACTGCTCCTCCACGCGATGCTGCTCCGGCTGCTTTCTACTGATCACTCTTTCTCTAATACTAGTGCTCGAGCGTCCTAAACTACATGTGAAGTACCTCTCTGCTACCAGTGCGTTCAGTTTCGACAGTGACATTCAGATTCCACAATAAATTTCAGTTCCGACAGTTAAGTTCAGAGTCAACAATTTTTACCTCATTTCTTGTAGTCAGTTGTTTTTTGGTGATGTAAGTTTTACATCTATCACTTTTTGGTAATGTATTTTACATCATCTATTGGAGATGCTATTAGAATCCCACTTGAGATTAGCAATGTTTGTCTTGTACTACTTCAGCCTCGACGTCTTACGGCTTGCCGGAGTTGCTCCAACGACGGAACCATCCATCACAACAGAAACTACAAAAAATACACTTCCATGATGATACGCGTTTGTCACAGTAGGTCACGTTTTATGTCATGCATGTACATCCATGACGATTTTATAAAAAAATCAAGATAGTCATACTTGTGCTATCGTAGAAGTGTTCCATGACATTACAAAAATTATCATCATGGAAGTGTCCACTTCCATGACGATAAATCATGCGTCACAGAAGTGCTTTCTTCAAGGGTGACCGACACGTGGCACCCACCGCAATGGGTCGCTGTTAAGCTATCGGGTTCCAGATTGGATCCGATAACCCGTTAACAGCCCGGGCCAATGGGGCTTTTCCACATGTAAAATTATCAATGGTCAGAGTAACCACGTGTCGGCTCACCGTTGGGACAGATGCCATCCACTCATTGGACCGAATGCACCTATGATTCATCAACACGTGGCATGGAACAACAGAGGCCCATTCAAGTGAAAAGGCCGGCCCATTTGACTTGGTTAAAAGGTAGCGGGCCGGCCCACGGAAAGCCTGTTAACGGCATGTTCGCCTATAGCCCATTTAAAGCCCACTAACTCACGGCCTACCAGAATTTGGCCCAGTAGCGTCATCTAGGCCGTCCAATATGATACCAGCCCGTTGTAACTTCCGGCCCATGTATGGCCCATGACGTCTTTCGGCCCATAGGAGGCCCTTTGTAAATCTGGGCCCATTAAAGACCCGAGATGAAACTGGCCCATAATGAACAGTGTATTGCTTTATACCCATTAACGGCCCATTATTCCATAGGTCCTTCCCATCCCGTGTTAACTTTTGGCTTCTAAGGGCTCATTTATTCTTGGGCTCATTTCTAGAATTCGGTTAGTTATGGTCCGTTACTAGCCTGTTCCGTTTGTGGGCCAAATTCAACCAATGGTTATATTTGGCCCGTTCATGGTCTGTTAACTCGTTGGGCTATTTTCATAGTGTTATCAAATACATCCTATTAATGGCCCATTATGGTCCACGAATAGTATGGCCCATGTTTGGTGAAATGATTATATGCCCCGTAGAAGGCCCTTGGATCCTATGGCCCGTAGAAGGCCAATGGATCCTACGGCTCATAGAAGGCCCATGGATCATACGGCCCGTAGAAAGCTCATGGATCCTACGGCCTGTAGAAGGCCCATGGATCCTATGGCCCGCAGTAGGCCCATGGTTAGAACAGTCCGTGTGTTGCCATGGTTATTGTGTCCTAGTTACCAAAAATAGGTTATTGTGGCCACTAGAAAAACGCGGGAAAAAAACTACAGTGACTACAAGAAAACAACTAAACAAGACAATAAGGAAATAAATAAGAAAGCAACTAACGCTAGGCTATTATGGCTATTACACATATTACATCCACTGGGCATCAAAGTTCGCCACCAGTGCAAATATAGGGAACAAAACAGCATATTACATACACTGACCGTCTAAATTGGCCACCAGTGCAAATAAACGTGGCAGCAAAACAAGTCCATAAGTGAAACAACTTCACAAGAGCTCAAGAAACGTTTTCCTGGGTATTCGCCATGCTGGCAATAAGCTTAGCAAGCTTATTAGCTTTGTCATGTTTGGCGCTAAAATCCTCCAATGCTTGTTGTTGCACTAGAAAGTATGCATCTGAATGCTCCAGGGACTTCTGTAGTCCTTCCGCTTCTTGTCACAGCACAGCCGATCGATGTCTTTCATCTTGTAGTTGAGACTTAAGAAACTGAACTGATTCAGATAGTGAGTTTGAATAGCTTGTGCCAGCGGTAGTGGCCAGTAACTCGAACACTAAACCAAAATAGGACTTTGGCGTTGTCTCACTTTCTTCAAGATAGTTTTCCTTTGCTGTTTGATCAACTTTTTGGAGACCAACAAGGATGTCTCACTATCCTGAACCTTATCTGCATTACTTCCTTTACCATTGCTTAATAAGGCACTCTTCCCCAATATTTTGTCAGCATTCTAAAAAAAGAAACAAGTAGACAAATAAGAGGTTTAGTATGTACTAGTATATGAAACTCATTTTGGTGAACCAGTTCATTAGTAAGGTGGACAAGATTAAACTACCAAGTCTTCTATTGCCAAGTAGTACATTATAAAAACATCATACAAACATATATCTATGTCCTATGGTCACTGCATTGTCTTGCCAAATTAAAATAGAGACACGCTTCAAATCATATCAGTTCAAGAGAAAGCAGCACTGAAAGAATACAAAGCGTGGGAAACTACACGGCACAACAAGATTTCAGATGGGTACCATGGGTCTACATGTACGAAAACACTATTGGCTCTGTTGTGATGCTAGTAATGTGCATGATATGAGAAGTCAACTGTATACACAATTGAAATTGAAATCAATAGAGCTATTTATACGAGCAAACATGTTAAAGAAACATGTGTAAACATACATGTTTTGCCATTGGAGTTTCGATTGGATCCTTCAATTTAAAAATAAGTTTGTATGAGTAAATATAGTGATACAAGAGCAAAGCAGTATGCACGATAGCAATGGAATCTTAAATGAGAACAGTTGTTTTTCAGGTTTAAGCACTTGTTCTATGTGAAGAGAGTACAGTAAGATGCAAGCATATAGTACTTAAAAAATGAGCTCATAGACCTTACCACATTCTTGGTTCGGGACCAGTACAGAACAAGGCATTCCCAGTCATCATCCAGTAAATGTGTATCAGGAGAACGTAAGGGAATTTTATGAGGTTTTTTGCCAGTGAAGTACGTTTTCTTCAGGTAATTCCGATACGGCCACCAAGCATTCTTGAAGATAGCATAGGTATTAGCACAGGTTACCTCATCCTGAGTTTCCAAATCGGTCCTTCTCTATAGAGAAAAATGGGAAAATTTGTTGTATTATAACCATCATGGAGGTAGAATGTATGTGACAAAGCAAAGTAATCGCCATGAATAATATTACTTACACAAACTCCTGGACAAACACCTGCAACTGGCATTTTCCTTCATCTTCAGTATAATATTTCCATGATGGGAAGATACGCACATAGGATTTAACAACATCAAATGCAATAGATGCTAAACTACGAATGGCTGGTTGTGCTTCCTCCACATGAATAGGTGTACTAACTGGTGGAGTTGGGGTTCGCCGTGGTAGTACTGGTGCTTTGGGCACTGGAGCTGCCTTACTAACTGTTGTTGTTTGAGAGCTCTATGGTGGAGATGGTGTTTTGTCAACAGGAACTGGGTTACTATTTGCTGGGGTTGGGGTTAGATTGGGTGAAACTGGTTCTCTGTCCATCGCAGTAGGGGTACAATCTGCGAGAGTCTGGGTTATGTGTGGTAGGGTTGGTTCTTGTGCATGTACGGGTGCTATCTCCACCAAGAGGTAGCACTGTTTTATTTGAAGACCGTGTTTTTACTCCTCTAGACACTGCCATCACCCGCTCAAATTCAAATGGCTAATAAACAGGAAACATAGTTGAATGTACATACATTGTATGAAAGACAGATGCAATAGATAGTGTGGAAATAAGAGGGCATGAAATAGTTGACATGTATATTGTTTAACTAAAACGGATAGCATGACATAATTTCAGATATATGATGTCTATATAAACTGGATAGCATAGCATAAATAATTCAAAGATATGATGACTAACTAAACAATATCACATGACATAATTCACATACATGTTATCTAAGTAATCGGGATCGCATGATTTAATTCACATATGTGATTTTGTCGGTGAGAACGACACCTATGGGATCACGGGGAATCCCTTCTACGGTTGGCGGGCGCGGGGCTGTGGAAAGAGCGGGTTTAGAAGGTCAACACAGGGGAGTTTATCCAGGTTCGGGCCGCAAGTGATGCGTAATATCCTACTCCTGCTGGTTTGTGTTTATCTGGTGTTCTTGGACTAGCTACAAAGTGTGCAGTGTCCAAAATGTTTGAATCCCCCTCAGTACGCCTCGGGCCTCCTTTTATAGCCAAAGGGGTTGCCACAGTGGCACATAGGAGGTGGGAAGTTTGTACTGCACACAAGTCTATCGCCTGGCACCGTAGGACAAACGCATTTAATGCGCTGCCAACGTGCCCTCTCACTTTATCGGGAACGACAAGGAAGGTCGTCTCGTCCGTCGCCGCCTCATCTCACTGTGACGCGCGTCCAAGCTGACTAGGCGTGCAGTGCCACGCTGGCTAGCTCGCTGCTAAGTTGGTGTGGTGGTAGAGTCTTCACGAAGATCTGCATGCCACCACGCAGGTGCTTGCTGAGTTGGCCTGGAAGCTGCACGTCGCCACGCAGGTGCCTGCCTTGCTAGCGGGTTGACTGCTGTGTTGGAACGGCAATGGAGCCCTGGCAGGTGGGGGCTTGGTTGCGGCCCCGCAGATGTCCCTGGTAAGGGTCTTGCCGGGGCCCCGGCAAGGACCTTTCCGTGGTCTCGCAGGTCTCCCCGGCAAGGGTCTTGCCGGGGGTCTCGTGAGCGTCCCCGGCTAGGATCTTGCCAGGGGGATTTCCGTCCTCTAGTCCTCATCTAGTCTTGTATGTTCTTGGTCTCCACAAATATCTGCATGCCACCATGCAGGAGCCTCCCGAGCCTTGGTTCCAATGTTGTCGACGTTGTCGGAACTCTTAGGCTCAAGGGTGGCGGCTCTGCTGGTGTTGGGCAAGTTGCCTCGGCAAGACTCTTGCCGGAGCTACGCAAGTTCCCCCGGCAAGGCTCTTTCCGGGGAAAGCCCACCTTGTCCCTCTGCTTCTCGCACCTTCGGCTTGGCAATGCTCTAGTAGTCTTGTGTCTTCGCTTCCTCTGCTCTGCCAAGCGTGGCCGCAGGCGTGTGGCTGCGACTGCCCGTGCATAATTAAAGGGGTACAAAAAGGACCCCTACTTTTGTACACCGGCAGGAGCCCCTGATCCTGGGCCTCATATAAGCGCGGAGCGTTATTGGGCCAGGCCCATAACGGTGCGTGGGTACGCGTGGCAGAGTTTTACCGCAGTAACTCCCTCGCCAGTTGCGCTTCCCCACGACTCGCGTTGAATGCGTGACGTGGGGGTCGTGTGTGGGGGGGTTGTGGCGCACTTGTGCCACATCATGGTAATGGTAAAGAGGCGGCCCGCGCCTTCCCCATAAAAAGAGGAAAACACATGGGTGCGGCTCATTTACTAAGTGGACCCGGGTCGTGGCCTTCATGGCGCCCGCGCCCCACAATCATGGGGTCAAAAATAGTTTCTTCACTTGTCTTCTCGATTATGGCCTGCTCACCACGTGTCCCCCATGCCCCAAGGAGGGTAGGTGGCGGATGATGAGGGCACGGGCCTTAATGGCGAGGCAGGAAACCCGGTCGCCGCTGATTGGAGCAGTGGGTCGGTCCCGATTCCCTGCGCCCCTGGCAGCAGGATTGGTTAAGTGGAGCGGCCGATCCCTAGCCATGCCCCTTTATAAGAAGGGGAGGGGGATGCACCCTTCAATCATCCAACATCCATCTCCTTCCATCTTGACACATTCCTTCCCTTCGCTATGGCGAGAGGGTGCGCCGGCGCTCCGATGGCAGCGACGAGAGTCTCTGCTCGATAGCTTTCCCCCCTTCCCCAAGAGCTCGTGGCGGCGGAGCCGGACGTGAGAGGAAGAGGGAGGGGCGAGGCCGAGGCCGCCATGGCGCCCAGGGGAGAGGAGGACGGGGCGGCGCACCAGCCGCGCCTCCGCCAGCGGCTCTTCCCCCAATGGAGGGCCATGTCGGAAACCAGCCCCGCGAATTCTTAATCAGGCTGCACAAGCCAGTGCACGGTCGCCTTCGTCTCCCCACTCCTTTCGCTCGGGAGATGGAGATCGCCCCGCCACAAGCCTTGAGGCTACATATGAGGGGCTGTGGGAATGGCGGCATGCGGGTCGATGTCGACTTCCCCGTCCCTCATGCCATGTATCTCCGCCGCGGGTGGAAAGCCTTCGCCCGTTCCCATAGCCTGTCGGAGGGGCTCGTCCTGCACTTCAAATTCATGGAGAACGGCCTGCTCTCCGTCAAGGTTTTGGGGCACTTGGGAACTCGCCTAAGGTGCTGGGTGGAGAGCTCCACTGAGGACGAAACCTCCTCCTCGAGCGGGAGTGACGAGGAGGACAGCAACAGCGGTGACGAGGGCGTCAGGCGGGAGGACGTCGACACCGACTCCGACTGACCGCGTCGCCCTCCTCCCTCGACCACGCGCCCTGCCGAGGGTCTTCCTCGTCAAGCTCTCCATCGGCACGTTCCCCGCCGCTTCCTTTTTGCCTTCACCTGCCGCACCTGGGAAGAAAGGGCCAAGAATAGGGATTACGGGGCACTTATCTTTCTTTTAAATTGTAGGCACTTGCCAAATCTGAATTTCTAGATAATGTAATCTATCGAGCCCATGCTTGTGTCCTGTAACCTCTGTACTTGTATCAGCATGTTCATGCAAAAGTCTAGCCTTGCCGGGACCCGTGCACGCGTACGTTCATGCAGAGGCAAAATGCCTCCTGGATGTAAATAAACGAGTCCTCCCAGCAAGCTGTCCTGCCGGTGCCCTCTGCGCCTGCCGGAGAATCACATCTGTCGGGTTACAGACAAAGGGCCCAGCCCCCCGTCCACCCCCTTCTAACAAGGGCTACTACGACCACTCCGACCGAAGCAGCGTTCGGGCCGGGAATGGGAGCCCCCAAGTTTTTTAAAGAAGGGCGGTGAGGTTTTCTAATGCACAAGTCATAGGTTACGAACACGAATGGGCAAGAGGTAAACTTTATCTATTTAGTTTGCCAAGGATCATCGTGCCAGGCGGTCTTCTCAACTTCTTGCCAGAGCCAGGTCCTTAATAGGATCACGCGTCCTTGCCGTGGCTGGAAAGGAGAGAGGGCAAGATCATGGAACCTTGGTGGTCCACTAATATTTGTTCGAATCAAAAAGCAGTACAATATCCTGGACAAGCATGCATACGCGTATACACATAAACATGGAAATCAACAGGAAACTATACATACTAAGGGATTTCTTTCCCTGACTGTGCACAGGGTCTGTGCCTGGCTCTGTACGTAGGGTTACATGCCTCGCGGGCAAGGCTAGTACAAAATGGGGGTTGTCAGGGCTCCCGGCAACCGCGCCTTAGGGGTAAAACTTGCGAAGATGTTTGATATTCCAGGAATTGCTCACCGGAATGCCATCTTCGGTCTCCAGGCGGACTGCGCTGGGACTGGTGACTCGTATTACCCGATAAGGGCCTTCCCACTTTGGCGTCAACTTGTTTGAATTCTTGGCGGATTAAATCTGCTGAAGAACAAGGTCGCCTTCCTCGAGGCTTCGGGTGTGAATCTTGTGGCCATGATAGCGGTGCAAGGCCTGCTAGTAGCGAGCGGCTCGCACAGCAGCCCGAAGACGATCTTCCTCAAGGAGCGTCGCATCCTCTTGGCGCAACTGCTCTTGCTCAAGCTCATCATAAGCGAGCACTCGAGGTGACCTGTATATGAGTTCCGTGGGGAGAACTGCTTCTGCCCCATATACCAGGGCAAAGGGTGTCTAGCCAGTGGCTCGATTTGGTGCCGTCCTGATTGACCAAAGAACCGTTGGCAATTCATCAATCCAGTGCCTTATGCACTTGTGCAGCTTGTCAAAAGTTCTGGTCTTGAGGCCTCGCAGCACTTCGGCATTCGCCCTCTCAGCCTGGCCGTTACTTCTGGGATGAGCAACAGAACCTTGCTGCCGAGGTCTTGAATGTACTGCATGAAGGTGCGGCTCATGAACTGCGTGCCGTTGTCGGTGATGACTCTGTTCGGCACACCAAAACGTCAGACTAGTCCCTTTAAGAACTTGACGGCTGACTGTGCTGTCACCTTTCTCACTGGTTCCACTTCTGGCTACTTGGTTAACTTGCCGGTCGCGACGTACAAGTACTCAAAGCCCCCGACAGCACGGGGTAAGGGGCCCAGTATGTCGAGTCCCCAGACCGAAAATGGCCAGGAAAGAGGGATTGTTGGAAGGGCTTGGGCTGGTTGATGAAGCTTCTTTGAATGGAACTGGCACGCTTCACACTTGGTTACTAGGGCAGTTGCATCCTGGAGGGCGGTGGGCCAGAAGAGGCCTTGCCGGAATGCTTTGTCGGCAAGGGCTCTCGACCCTATGTGGGAGCCACACATGTCTCCGTGTATGTCCGCCAATAGCCTCAGTCCATCTTCCCGAGGAATGCACTTCAACTTCACGTCGTTCGGCCTCCTTCTGTATAGGGCATCATCCACAAACTGGTACATGCTGGACCGACGGGCTACTTTCTTCGCTTCTGCTTGTTCCTCAGGAAGTTCCCCTGTTTGGAGAAAACGGATGGTGTGTTGTGCCCATCCCGGAGCCTGAGGCTCGATGACAAGGACTAAAGGCATATCTTTCACCACAAGGGCAGCTGCCTCCACAGTTAGAGCTCGAGGCTCCGCCGGCGGGTGTTGTTCTCCGGCAGGCTCGGCGCACCCGGCAACGTCCTTGCCGGCGGCTCCTGGGAGCTCAGCGGGAAAATACTTGACAGGGCCTGCCTTCCTTCGCTTGTTCTGTCCTGCTGATGGCTCGACGGACGGTTGAGTTAATTGAAGCACAAAGGTACCAGGTTCCATAGGCAACTTTAGGGCAGCGCGCTTCGACAGGTTGTCAGCAATGTCGTTCTCCGCTCGGCGAACATGCTCTGCTTGCAATCCGTCAAAATGCTCTTCCAACTTCCTCACTTCATCCACGTAGGCCTCCATCAACGGGCTCCGGTAATCCTTGTGGACTTGCTTAACGACGAGCTGCGAATCACCTCTAATGATGAGCTTCTTGATTCCGAGGTCTGCCGCGATCCTGAGACCGGCAAGCAATCCCTCGTACTCCGCCGTGTTGTTCATTGATTTTTCCCGGGGAAAGTGCATCTGGACTACGTACTTTAGGTGCTTTCCGGTGGGCGCGATGAGTAGCACGCCGGCACTAGCACCTTGCAGTGAGAAAGCACCATCAAAGTACATAACCCAATCGCGTCAGGTCTCCTTGCCGGGAAGGGTGGTTTCTTGAACTTCTATGTCGGGCGTTGTGGTCCATTCTACTATGAATTCTGCCAAGGCTTGGCTTTTGATCATTGAAATACTTTCAAACTTGACGCCAAAGCTCGACAGCTCCAATGCCCACTCCACAATCCTCCCTATTGCATCTGGGTTGTGCAAAATCCGTTGCAAAGGGAGGCGAGTGACGACGATAATCTCATGTGCTTGGAAATAGTGACGCAGCTTTCTCGAGGCCATGAGGAGGCCAAAAGTAGCTTCTGCATACCAGAATATCTTGATCTAGCCCCCTACAAGAGGGAACTGACAAAATAAACGAGGTGTTGCACCACCTTCTTCTTCTGTCCCACTTCGCCCATCTACTCAAACTCTGCCTTGCCGGGATCAGGCCTCGCCGGGGGTTCCGCCTTGTCGTCGTCAGGCTCTGCCAAGGAGGGCCCCGGCCCGCCATCTGATAGCTCTGCCGCTACTGCTGCTTCTTCCTCAATTTCCCTCTGCGCCACCAGCGCAGCACTAACCACTTGATTCGTTGCTGCTAAGTACAACAGCAACGGCTCTTGTGGTTTAGGCGCGACTAGTATTGGCATGGAGGAGAGGTACCTCTTCAAATCTTCCAGCACTGCCTCTGCCTCCGGAGACCGCTTTACTGGACCCGTATTTTTCAAAACTTTGAAAAAGGGAGGGCGCACTCAACAGATTTGGAGATGAACCTACTCAGGGCAGCAATGCAGCTGGCGAGCCTATGGACGTCTTTGACCCGTTTTGGCACCTCAATCTACTCGATTGCCTTGATCTTGTCAGGATTTACCTCAATTCCGCGTTGAGACACAAAGAACCCAAGAAGCTTGCCAGAGGGCACACCGAACACGCACTTCTCCAGGTTGAGCTTGAGGTTGATCTTGCGCAGATTTGTAAATGTTTCTTCTAAATCTTGCACGAGCGTGGCCCTGTCCTTGGTTTTGACCACTATGTCGTCTGTATAAGCTTCCATATTTCTATGTAGCTGGGGCTCAATACCAATCTGGACTGCTTGGGCAAACGTTGAACCAGCGCTCTTCAACCTGAAAGGCGTTCGTACAAAACAGTACATGCCACATGGGGTGATGAACGCGGTTTTTTCTTCGTCTTCCTTCACCATGAAGATCTGGTGGTATCCTGAATAAGCATCGAGGAATGACAGCAAGTCACACCCGACAGTGTAGTCCACAATCTAGTCGATGCATGGCAGAGGGAAAGGATCCTTTGGACAGGCTTTATTGACATCTATGTAGTCAATACACATCCTCCATTTCCCATTTGCCTTACGCACCACCACCGGATTGGCCAACCACGTAGGGTGGAGCACTCCTCTAACTAGGGCTATCGCCTCCAACTTCCTGATCTCCTAGATGATGAACTCTTGTCGCTCCAAAGTTAGCTTCCTGACCTTCTGCTTGACGGGCCGCGCATGAGGACAGACAACAAGATGGTGCTCAATCACCTCCCTGGGAACGCCGGGGATGTCGAATGCTTGCCATGAAAACATATCGACATTCGCCCGTAGGAAGGCGACGAGCTCGCTTTCCTATTTGTTGTCGAGGGTGGAGCTTATAGTGAAAGCCCCGCCCGTGCTGTCCTCCTTGACGGTCACCTTCTTGGTTTCTAGTGGTGCAGCCTTGGACTTCTTGCTCTTGCCGGTGGAGCTCTCTGGCACGTCCTCAACGGGAGCGCAACACTCCGAAGAGGCGCGCTTGCCGGAGTGGGTGCAAGAGGTCTTGCCGGAAGAGGTCTTGCCGGAAGAGGTCTCGCCGGTAGAGGTCTAGCCAGCCTTCTTCCTTCCCGGGGCTTGAGCGGCATGAGCAAGTGCCTTGGCGGCAGTTGCTGCAACTGCCTCTCGGTAGAGTTGGTCGGCACAGATGAGCGCATATTTCTTGCCAAAGGGTACGGTGATGATGGTCAGCGCCCCCGCCATCTTCAATGTGTTGTAGGCGTAGTGTGACGCCGCCATGAACTTGGCCAGCGCTGGGCGGCCAAGGATCCCATTGTATGGTAAGGGGATCTCAGCGACATCGAAAACGATCTTCTCCGTCCTATAGTTCAGCCCGCCCCCAAATGTAACAGGCAGCGTGATTTTGCCTTTTGGCTGGCTCCTTCCCGGGTTGACCCCTTGAAAGGTGCCCGTCTCCTCGAGATCTCCATCAGGAATCGGCAGCCTCTTGATCACAGTGGGCGAGATGAAGTTCAAACCGGCCCCACCGTCAACCAGCACTTTTGTCACCTTGAGGTTGCGTATTGTTGGTGAAACCAACAACGGAAAACACCCGACCTCAGTTGTGCAATCAGGGTGATCATCGGTGTCAAAAATGATGGGCGTGCGGGACCACTTCAGTGGCTTCTGGGCATCGAACGATGGCTCCGCCGTCGTGACCTCTCGTGCCCACTGTTTTAGTTGGAAATGAGAGGTGTGCAACAAGGCGCCACCGTCGACGCACATGGCCTCTGTAGCTTTCTGGAACTCGTGCTCGCCGGACTCGTCATGGTCATCATCTTCCTCCTTCTTATCGCGGCCCCGGGCGGGCCTCTCTTGTTGATTATCTTTGCCGTGGCGACCTCCTTGGCCGCCACGCTTCTTGCTGGACCCCTCAGCACCATCCTGACCGTTCTCCTTGTCCCGCCTTTCATATTCAGCCTTCTATTTTTCTACAAGTAGCTCAACCTGTTGGAAGTTCTGGAGGTCACGGCCCTTGGTGCGGTGGATCTTGCAGTACTGCTTGTCGGAGCCTCCTGGCTTGTCGGCGGCCACAAAGGCCCGGCAGGCGGCGCACCTGGCAACCTTCTTGCCGGGGTCGTCAGCCTTGGCCTTCTTGGCGGCACCGAGGTCATCGGATCCCTCAACGGCAAGCACAGTCTTGCCCTTACGCTTCCGGTTGTGGCGCCGGCCCTTCTTCGTCGGGGCGGTGGCGTCTTCGTCCATGGAGTCGGTTTCCGCACCGGCGTCCTCACCGGGGTACTTCCTTCCTTCCTCAGCCCAAGAACATCTATCTGCCAGAACTTAAAGTTCGGCTACATCCTTCACCTTGCTCATTGCCAGCTCTTCACGCATCTTACGATTGCATATGTTCTGATGGAACACACTGATGACAGCGGCGGGATGAACATCTGGGATGGCATATTGCACATGGCAGAATCTTTGTATGTACTTACGCAGGGACTCGCCATCCTTCTGGGGGATGACATGCAAGTCACTTGCCTGGCCAGGAGCTTGGTGGCCTCCGATAAAGGCGCCAACAAACTCGTGGCACAGATCCGACCAGAAAGAGATGGAATCCACTGGCAGGTGCATCAACCATGACATGACGTTGGGGTTAAGCGCGAACGAAAAGTAGTTGGCTAGCACCTTGTCGTCGCAAGCCCCGGTAACTTGCATCGCGATGGTGTAGATGCTGAGGAACTCCAACGGGTGAGTCTTGTCATTGTACGTTTCCCCAACATTAGGATTGAACGTGCGGTGGGAGGTCCACTTGAACTGCCGCAGCTCTCGGGTAAAGGCCGCACAACCCACCTTGTAGGGAAGGTCGCCAGAGCCCCCCGGCACTTGGTGGTCCATAGCAGGCCCTGCACACCGATCCGACTGATGGCGCGGCTCCCGTTGTCGCTCGATGGTAGTCCGAGCATCTTCCTAAGCTCGCTCTTGAGGAACTCGGTGTTGGTCGCAGCGGGTTCGCGGGTCGGACGATGCTGTGGAAACATTGTCACAAGCGTCGGCCCGACGGGCTAGTGGCTGCTATCGTGGCCGTGGAGGAGGAGAGTGCACCGTGGTCGCAGCATCTCTGGTCCTCCCACCACCGGCATGCACCGGCTCGACAGAACCCAGCATGAGGGTCCCTCTAGGAGCGGCTCGTCTTTGTTGGTGAAGCTGACAAGGCTTTGGATGGTGGCCCTCCACTCGTCGGGCTTCTCCGCAGCGGGGGGAGTCGAGGAGCAGTTGCACGCGCGCCAGCGCTTCTGCTGGCGTGGGCGGCGGAGAGAGCTGCATGGACCATGACGCGCTCCAACTTCTAATCAAGTTAGAAGGAGCTCTGTCACGGTCCCGCGATAGCACGCCGCTTCCACCGGCGTCCGGGTGCGCACGCCGGCCTGGCACGTCCTAAGGGTGGCGCACAGGGCTCTTCCCGTGGCGGTGCCCGGGAGCCCCGGCGTCGCGGTGTTGCTCATCGCACGCGGCCTGGGAAGGCCGCGACGCGCGTGCCGGCTGGGGCGCCATAGAGGTTGCCGCACCGCCCGTTGGCAGCACGGCCCCGCCCCCAGACCCAGCGGTGCGCGGCTCATCGTCTCGGACCCGAACGACGCCGCTTGCCTAGCTCCGATTGCCAGAATGTCGTGGATGCTCGTGGGCCAAGTCTCCGGCAACATCCGTGGCCACCCGGTCACCTGCTTGCGCTGGCGTGGACGGGCCGGCCCCGGATGACCCGATCGCTATGATCCCCTTTTTCTTGGGGGCCATGGTGATGATGAAGTCGATGCGCTAACTTCCAAACCGGATTTTCATAGCTTGTGCCCCCTACCTGGCGCGCCAAAGATGTCGATGATAACGACACCTATGGGATCATGGGGAATCGCTTCTATGGTTGGAGGGCACGGGGTTGTGGAAAGAGCGGGTTTAGAAGGTCAACATGGGGGAGTTTATCTAGGTTCGGGCCGCAAGTGATGCGTAATACCCTACTCCTGCTGGTTTGTGTTTATCTGGTGTTCTTGGACTAGCTACAAAGTGTGCAAGGTCCAAAAAGTTTGAATCCCCCTCCAGTATGCCTCGGGCCTCCTTTTATAGCCAAAGGGATTGCCAAAGTGGCACACAGGAGGTGGAAAGTTTGTACTATACACAAGTCTATCGCCTGGCACCGTAGGACAAACACATTTAATGTTAAGCCGACGTGCCCTCTCACTTTATCAGGGACGGCAAGGAAGCTCGTCTCGTCCATCGCCGCCTCATCTCGCTCTGACGCTCGTCCAAGCTGACTAGGCGTGCAGCGCCACGCTAGCTAGTTGGCTGCTGAGTTGGTGCGGTGGCAGAGTCTTCACAAAGATCTGCATGCCACCACGCAGGTGCTTGCTGAGTTGGCCTAGAAGCTACACGTCGCCACGTAGGTGTCTGCCTTGCTGGCGGGTTGACTACTGTGTTGGAACAGTGGTGGAGCCCTAGCAGATGGGGGCCTGGCTGCGGCCACGCAGATGTCCCTGGTAAGGGTCTTGTCGGGGCCCCGGCAAGGGCCTTGCCGGGGTCTCGAAGGTGTCCCTGGAAAGGGTCTTGCCGGGGGTCTCGTGAGCATCCCCGACAAGGATCTTGCCGGAGGGATTTTCGTCCTCTAGTCCTCATCTAGTCTTGTATGTTCTTGGTCTCCACAAAGATCTGCATGCCACCATGTAGGCGCCTCCCGAACCTTGGTTCTAATGTTGTCGACAGTGTCGGAACTCTTAGGATCAAGGGTGGCGGCTCAAGGGTGTTGGGCAAGTTGCCCCGGCAAGACTCTTGCCGGGGCTACGCAAGCTCCCCTGGCAAGGCTCTTGCCGAGGAAAGCCCACCTTGTCCCTCTGCTTCTCGCGCCTTCGGCTTGGCGCTAGTCTGGTAGTCTTGTGTCTTCGCTTCCTCTGCTCCGCCAAGCGTGGCCGCAGGCGTGTGGCTGTGACTGCCCGCGCACAAGTAAAGGGGTACAAAAAGGACCCCTACTTTTGTACACCGACAAATTTATATGCTAAGTACAGGGCATTCGCATATATGATGTCTGAACTAAGAATGTGGTGTTTAATATTGTGTATATGATTTCTAAACTATGCAATGCAAGACACCATGTGCATGATATGAGTAGTATAACTATGCCAAGTTAGAGCATACACCTCGGTGGGGAAATAGGACTGGTCATCTGCCTCTGAATCCATCTCTGAGGAGCTATCGAGACCCATCAAGAGATCCGCTTCAACATGTAGCAATGTCTGCTCTGAAGGCCTTGTTTTCACTCCAGATTTTTCCATCACCCACCCAAATAGCTGATTCATAGGAAGAGTAGTTTAATATACAAACATTGTTGACAAATGGAAATGTAATGAAGAAAAGGATGGGCAAGATATCATTCAAATATATGATGCCTCGTTAAACAGGTTGGCATTGCACATTTCACATAAATTATGGCTGGCTAAAAAATTATGGCTGGCTAAAAGACATGGGACTGCATAATTCCCATATATGATATAGAAACTAAACATGTGGCATTACATAACATGTCTAAACTAAGCAGATGACATATATGATGTCGAAAGTAGGCACTGCAAGGCAACATATGCATGATATGACTAACATCATCATGCCAAGTTAGAGCAAACACCTTGGGGGGTAAATAGGAGTGGTCAACTGCGTCTGTATCCGCCTTAGAATAGATATCTTCCTCTGGATTACAATCTGGAGAGGGGGGAGGGTTTGCCATTGAACCCACCATGGAGCAGTGTTTGTATTACATTGTATTGCCACGCAAAACTCTTCTCTTTTTATCTACATGTTCAGCATGACTGTGTACAGAATGTTTGACATGCATACGGAAAAATATAGTGAGATTATGTAAGGAGAGCATGCAGAAATCTAGAGTGATGGTAACTACCTATGGATGGATCCAAAAATAATGATAGTAGGCTGATGATTGCTTTAATTTAATAAAAAGACAGATGATGATTGCTTTACTATTTGTTTCCCACCTAAGATGAACAACATAGGCATACCCTAGGTGAACCAGATATTAGACAGAGATATTATTCATTGTTGCCTCGATATGTGCCCCACAACTAATTTAGAACTCAAGTTTGAACATTAATTTGGACCTGACTTGGAGTCTAAGAGGTGAATAGGACGATAAAGTAGCAGGTAATATTTAGCAATGCATAACATAAGCAACAACAAAAGAGTGTGACCTCTCTTGTGGACCCGTGTACTCCTCGGGTTCATCTGCTGAGTCGATGATGGTGATGCCGTTGCGGTTGGTGCCGACGGCAGGGAAGGAGATCTAAGGCGGCATAAGACGGTCAAGAGTCGTGATGTCTGGTTTGGTGGATGCTTCTGTCGATGGAGCAGCTCAGGTGAGGTGGACGACGTCGCGGCAGGAGCAGGACAAACCACACAAAGTTTTCTTCGACACCTACCTATAACTGAAGTAATTCTGTAACGGCTCCTTTGGCTTGCATATTTCTAAAAATTCAAGGATATGAAAAACACTAGACTATGATAGGA
This sequence comes from Triticum urartu, assembly GCF_003073215.2. Taxonomy (NCBI): domain Eukaryota; kingdom Viridiplantae; phylum Streptophyta; class Magnoliopsida; order Poales; family Poaceae; genus Triticum; species Triticum urartu. The sequence continues at coordinate 336,115,863 of NC_053024.1, read as the reverse complement.
ATGCACATGGGAAATGGAGCATTTGTAAACACAGGATTTCTGTCAACTTGCGTGTTTGGTTCACAGGAATTGGAAGAACAGAGGAATGCAAAGAAACATGGCCAAATTAAAGTGAAACCATATGAAAGCGTGTACAATTAGAATGTTATTCTGCCACTAATGCACTTGGTCTTGTTTTCATGCATAGGATTTTGAAAAGTAGGTCCAGGTGGATGTTTTGCTCCATTCCTTTCAACAAAATGCATGAATAATTGAATAGTAGAGTGCCATAGGAAAATTTCCTATTGCTATGTTTTTTCTTTGAACCAAAATAGCCCTAATGGATCGACATGAATGTAGAGTAATAAGTGGTGCGACAAGTGTACAATCTCTTTGTCGTAGCCGTGTCGACCTCAGCATCATTGGGTTGGTCACTGAAGAAGTTGAGGCAGAGGTGGTTGTCGGAGGTGCGGAGGAAGATCTAAGGAATCTATAGACAGCGTCCAGGGAACTCTCTGTTACCATGGATGGTTCCGTCGTTGGACCAGCTCCCGCGAGCCGTAAGATGGTGAGGCTGAAGTAGTACAACACAGACATCGTTAGTCTCAAGTGGGATTCTAATAGCATCTCCAATAGATGTTGTAAAATACATTACCGAAAAGTGATAGATGTAAAATTTACATCACCAAAAAACACCTGACTACAACAGCTGAGGTAAAAACGGTTGACTCTAAACTTAACTGTTGAAATTGAAATTTACTATGGAATCTCAATGTTACTATCGAAACTGAACGCAATGGTAGCAGAGAGGCACTTCACATGTAGTTTAGGGAGGGCCTGCAGTTCATCTTCAACCTGCACCCCCCTGAGCCACCAGCCACCACCAACCGAACTGCCGAGCGCCGCCTCGCCGCCCCGAAACCACTTCCCACCGCTGGTCCGCCGCCGCACCGGCCAGCCCTCTAGCCCCCCCCCCCCCCCCCCCCCCCCCCCCCCCCCCCCCCTGAACCCTAAGATAGATAGTGGGATACCTCTCCGGTGAGCCCCCTCCCTATTGCGGGTGGTTCTTCCTTAACTCCGGCGAGCCCCCCCCTGGAAATTGACTGACACAAAAGTTGATTTAGTCGACTGAAGTGTAGCTAAATTGGACCGGAGCAGCAGCAGAGCGAGGGGGAGAGCAGCAGCAGCAGTGCGAGCGAGAGCTGGAGTAGCAGCAGCGCGAGCGAGCGAGTGCGAGCCGGAGCAACAGAAGTGCGAGGGAGCGAGCGAGAGCTGGAGCAGGAGCAGCAGCGCGAGCGAGCGAGCGAGAGCCAGAGCAGCAGCAGCATATCCGGCTGGTATGGATGCCACCGCCGAAGGGTCCTCGCCCTCGGGCAGAGCCGCCATGGAGATGTCGCCCGCGGCGCCGGCTTTGAGGTAGCCGCGCCATGGGGGTGTGGGATGGAGCACTGTTGGCGCCGGGAGGTCGAGTTAAGGAGAAATGTGATGAGTGTACAACCTCTTTGGTGGCGCCGAGTAGGCCTCGGCTTCGTCCGAGGAGTCGGTGAGGATGTTGCGGTTTCCGTGGAGCAGGTTAAGGCGGCGCTATGGGGATGGAGTAGCCGCGATAGACGAGGTGATAGTTGGAGCAGCTCCTTGGAGGTGGAGGAGGGGCGGCTGAACTGGCGGGACTATGAGATGGACAACGGATCCTCATCCAGGGAGGTGGCTGAGGGACATCGAGCTGTTGCGGTGGACAATGTCGTCGGGGAAGAGGCTCCGGGTGGGCAGTGGTGAGGTGGCGGACGGAGAAAGGTGGGGTTTCGCGGCTGGAGCAGAGAGGTTATGGCAGCCTGGGATTCCGAATGGCAAAAAGGAGGCGATGGGAGGAGAACCATGACTTAGGGGCACGCTTGTCCAAAATGTAGGGTGTGTTACAAAAGTACCCCCACCAATTTGAACTAGCAGCCCTTTCAGCAAAGGGTTAGAAGGGGGATTTCGCGTGTCTGGATTTGGTAGTTGGAGGGAGTTTTTGCGCACGTTGTAATTTCGGGATAGCAAGGTGCGGGTTGTGAAGGCGCGAGTTTTGGGAGCACGACATCTGAATTTTCGGGATATAACAAGGCGTGGGTTTAATTTGAGGGACAGGCCTAACGTGTAATATTGTACTTGTACGTACCAAATCAATTCGCACTTCCCTCAACGAAAAAACCGAAAAAAATAAAACTATTCACACCACACAAAGAGAGAGTCTTGTCCCGTTTTACTATACAAATGCTATTCAGAGCTATGAATCCATGTTATGTCCAATTAAATTTTTTCGCTGACTGTATAATGCATGTAACCTACTCATACCAACATTTTAGTGCATTCCAAATGTCTATACTACCGCTGCAATTCGAACTAAATTTGAATTCTTTCTCTATTTGAATAATAATATACAGTCATGATTGTTGCCAACTTCAACCATCATTCGTGTATTACCTTAACAACACACCACATGATTACTACATAGAGATAGATATGAACTATGTGTACTATATGAACTCGAATTCAATTTTTTGAATACACTTTATGTTGATTCCAAATAATACTACATTTGATGTGCTAACTAGATATTCATAATCTAAACCATATTCCATATGTACACTGTGTTTATCACACAAAGTATAGTGCCCCGCCCCCTACATTATGACAAGTATTTAGCCCTGAGCTACAAAAGCCACACATTATCCCAAATTATAATCAATGTTCTATATATTATATGTAGTACTAGCAAGATGCCCATGCGTTGCACGGAACATCAAGATGATCGAGGGGAGGCCTTATTTGCAAATGTGAAGAGGGGTGTGGGTATTTTTTTTCAAAATTGCCATAGTTTCCTTCCTATCCATCAGATATAAATCGGACGACCAATATTTCAGGATGGCAGGCACACCATCATCAACAACTCTATTTTTTATAAGAGTAGAGATAGAATATATTATATGTAGTATAACATGTTCATCACCGTTATATATATTCATGCATGCGTCGGTTTTAAAACACTATGATAAATTCTTCAAATATCTGAATTCACTTTTTATAATGAATTATGATCTCTATTCATCTTTTACACCCACACAATCCTCTTATCTTTGTAGCTAGCGCTAACTTTCTCTCATGCATGCACACGCCCGCATCCCTCTCACCCTCCCTCAGCATTCTCTAACTCCATCGCGTAAATTCGTCTTTTCACTTTAGGTTCTTCACCCACGCTGTGTCTAGGCCCCCCAGCTCCTTCTTTACGGCACACATCGATCGATATGCCTCTCTACCCAGGTGTGCCTACCACAAACACAAGCTTTCCCTCTTCTCTTCTCACCGTCCATACCTCACTCCCGCCCCTTTTTTCATTGATCTCGTACTCGCACACACCTTCCCCCTCAATATAATATGCCTCTCGCACCACCTCCTAGCTGCATCCCTCTCTCTCTATCCTTCTCTCCGGGCCTTATTTTCTTCTAACACATACATGCATGTATACCGATCGATCTCCCTACATATACCTAGGTTGACTTTAACTATTTTTCCCACCCATCGATCGACGTACCTCACAAGTTATGTCTCTCCTTTCTCCGACAAAGGACGATTGATCTTCCTATGTAGTTATGTCTACTTACCACAGCCATATCTTCCCCCCTCATCATTCGTGCATGCCTCCTGACCCGTCTCTCGCACACACGTGCACAGACAGGCAGGCATCCCCTCTCTTATTGATATTGCAGGTGTGCCCTCTGTTTGCCTAGCAAGCCTCTCCCACCATTTGTTAGAAGCAACTCCACCACCAACCCCTCCGACACTCTAGCTATGTGTCTCTCCCAACCTTATTCCTCTCCTACACATATGCATGGATGCTGATCGATCTCCCTCAATACATAAGGTAGGTCCCTCTCCTCCTCCACACATATACACACGAAGAGAATAGATCCATGTACTCACGCTTCGTGCCCAGTCACACCCACACAGGTACACGGTGGAGCTCATTTCTGTATGAAATGGCAGCCAACGTGCTAATTTGAGCGTGTGTATCAGTTGTTTACCTACGGAGGTCGTGTACCACGCGTGCACGAAACAAAGTTCGACTTGATGCGTTGGCGCATTATTTTTAAATAAAGTTATATCACTCAATGGCACGTACATATAATATAAAACAATTTTTATGGAGAAAAAGGTAGTCCTCTCAACTATATACAATGGAGCCTACCTACCGGGTTTTGTCTATCTTCAGAGTATCTCACACAAGGCGGCGGTAGCCTCTCTCTCTCTCACCGTTGGTCACTGATCCGGCCGCATCCCGTTCGTCGGTGGAAAGGGAGGATGTGCATCATTTCTCTGTTTGACGGCGCAGAGGCGGCACATCCCGATTTGACGGCGCAGAGGCGGCACATCCCGATCTGCAGTACTCGTCGTGTTCTCTGACCAAGCTCCGGCGTGGTAGGGCCTACACCACTTGCTCTCTGCCACAGTATGGGTAGGTCCCGCCCTCCGTCGCTCTCCTAGTTACATCCGGACGACCCCCAGGTATCCCCTCCGGCCTTGCTCCACTGCCTGTCTTCCCACGTCGCTGCATGTGGATCTTCCATAGTTCTTTGCCCAAAATGTAGCTCGTTCGGCGTACTTTACATATTGCAATCTCGTCCTCACACCGTTTTAGACAAACACAACCGTGTTCTTATCTTCCCTTAGGACAAGGAATGTGCTTATTTTTTGTCTTTGTATGTGTCATCAACTGTTATAGGCCAGTAATTGTTTCCTTTCTACCTATTTTTTGCAAACAGGGCTATCCATTTCACCTCGTTGCTATTGTGACCTTTTGGTGAACTACACAAATCACTTTTTTCTTAAGAGTGTTTTGTGCAGTTGTACTAAAATGTCACACGGGCAACGTCTCTACATTTCAGTGTGACTGCACAAAGGGAGATTGGTTTTGCTCTGTCCTCCTCATCCAACTTCGAGACTAATCTTCTCCAACTATTTTCTTAATCTTCTCCAACTAATTAGTCTTAAGAGAGACTGCAAAGGTGACCGGCTTCTATTTGTGTGTTTATTGTTTCATCAATGGTCCTTTATTATTGTAATCACACTTAAAATCTTTGGAATAGGGATGCTCAGCTCTATTTTAGTGGAACTACACAAAATGATCGGAATGTTGCATGCTCCAGACAGCTACTTTTTTCCCAACATGCCTTGTTGATTTAGACCGAGCTAGGGGAAGTTGCTACCGATGAAAGCATGGATCAATTTTAATTTAACACCTTCTCACAACTTTGTCTTCAGTTGTGATGTAAATATTAGCTCTGATCTGCTAATCATTGAGATGCATTAGCAAGGAAGTTAGTTTTTTATTTTTTTCCGAAAGAGCATGGATGGCAAGACACATGAAACAAAAGCTGAAAGCTCAGAGCATTGTACAATTTCATGTCGCTAGAAAATTATTTGTATAGTACGGAAATTATGTAATCAAAGGCTGGAAGCTTGATAGCATTACCAGAAGCCTCTTCAGCATCCCGGTCCATGTGCCATGCACAAAATTATACTCCCTCCGCTCCTAAATATTTGTGTTCTTAGAAATTTCAAATGGACATATTTTAGAGTGTAGATTCACTCATTTTGCTTCGTATGTACTCACTCGTTGAAATCTCTAGAAAGACAAATACTCTGTAGTATTTAAGAACGGAGGGCGTAGTGCACAACCGCATGGGAGACTCAGCCCGGTCGTTGTGCCGCACTAATAGTGATTAATGAGCAGTCAAATCATAAGCCCCACCTTTCCCACTGTAAGTTGCTTTGAAGAAGCAACCATCAATACGCTCTTATTTGAATCCGCTCATACTACTCCCTCCGTCACTGTTTATAGAGCGTGCTTCAACAATCTCTGGGACCAAGGCGACTAGCATCGGCATGAAAAATAGCATTGGTAGTTATATAGCATGGTGTCTATTACTAGAGGAAATAATGCGTACACACATGCATGCAGTGCTTCCACCCCGGGTACACACATGCATGCACTTACTCCACTCCGCGTACACACCTAGTACATCGAGAGAAAATTGCGGACTTGATTGCGGTTACCACGCCCTAATTAATTGAGCATTAAACCAAACGCGTCTAAAGTCTCTCTGGTAGTGGAAATGCATGGAGAGAAATGCATGAGAATGAAGCGCGCCATGTAAACTGTGATGGAGGGAGGAGTAGTATGAAGGTGCAAAACCAAGTACGCGTATGGCCAGTCGGTCAACGCACTTGTTCTTGGCATAACAGTGACATGTGGGACCGTAGTGTGAGCAAACCAATCTCAATTGAAGCCAAAATGGCCAACCCGCCGTTCCTTGAGAGAGACGAGGAGTGAGAACACACAGACGGGATTGCACAGAGGCCAAGATATATTCGAGCATGGTTGATCGATAACATCATTACATGTTCGATGTTTTCTAATACTACTATTGGGCTGTCGTTTTCCGCACTTCTCCCGAATAAATGTGTGCTTTATCAGATATTAAAATAAAATAAGAGTACAGCCGCTCCACCATCCGGTTCTAGTAGTATTACTACTCATACTACTAAACCTTGCGCTCGGCTCTTCGCCTCTTCATGAAGTCAAACAATGATGGTAGTACAGTGTATGCCTCTAGCAATCTGACACCGAATGAACTGTTGCATGACCACCGCCTAGGCGAGGGTATGTTGCATTAGTCAAAAGCTTCTCCTCATCCTACGAGCCACAAGGCTTGAGGTAGATGGAGTGGGCGTAAGCGAGCTTCACCTTGTCCTGCAAGCTTCTCCTTGTTTTGCGAGTTAACATGACACACCAAAAAGTAGTGCTAGTCCATACTCCCTCCTTTCCGGTTAATATGGCTTAATCTTTTTGTGGGTAAATGAGAGAGCTTTATTCATATATAAGCATTCTTAGGACGATCAGCCAAGAGACTAGTCACTAGGAAGCGAGGTACCCTACAAAAAAAGAAGAAGGAAGCGAGGTGCTTCATCAACCCAGCTCTCGGTCACATTCAAAGTGCAGCAAGCACGGTTCACACAAAGATGCGCCGCAAGGTTTGCTGACCTGTTTACATGCTGAATAACAAAAAAAGAGAAAATATTACCGAGCGCTCCTATTTTTAATAGTATATGAGCCAAAATTAAGTGAGAATTGTGGCGAGTGTTCCATGCAATCAACTTCCACTATCACATGTGAGAACCCTCGAAGATAACCAAATGTGTTGAAGATTTCTTTATCACATTTTAAAATAAAATAAGAGTGTAGATGCCCCTCCATCTAGTTCCTAGTAGTAGTACATTCCTCTATAGTAGTAGTACTAGTACTAGTAAACATTGCGCTTGGCCGTTCGCCTCTTCGGGAAGTCAAACAATAATGGTACTAGTACAGTGTATGCTTCTGGCAATCTGACACTAAATTAACTATTGCACGCCCATCGCCTGAGCGAGGGAGAGCTTGCATTAGTCAAAAAGTTTCTCCTTGTCCTGCGAGCCACCGCACGCAAGCTTCTCCCGTCCTATAAGCTTCTCCTTGTTCGGCAAGTTGACGGGACACAGCAAAGTAATGCTAGTCCAAATTGCCTCATTTCCGGTTAATATGGATTAATTTCAAATGAGATAAATACACTATCTGACACTATATATTTGTAAAAATACTGGTCAGTGGACTTCATAATATGCTTATTGCGCTCAATATATACATTTTCCGGTGTTTATATGGTCACTAGCTCGCCCTGGCTGAGTATGTGTGTGCATGCATGTGTAGGTTGAGCACTTGAGCGTGAACGTGTGTGTTCCGTCGTGTGCTCGGACATGCATGCATTAGGGCGTCGTGCGCGTTTTTGCGTCCATGTGTATGTGTATGTGTCCCTTGCTGAGTATGTGTGTGCATGCATTAGGTTGTAGTCCCTCACATTCACATGTTCATAAGTCAATGCTTTGTCAAAATGTTGCATGCAACGTTTAATCATTCATTGTTCATGCATGCATTCCCGATATTAATACGTTGGTAAAGACAATTTCTTGAGGAAAACGAGCCCATGAATTGAGTACAAAGGGGACCAATAATACAGGACAGAGGGATTACTAGCAGTGAACCAGATGGGGGGAGTAGGTAATAGTAGTATGTAAAATTTGGATGTTAATAGAATCATTCAATGCATATCATATTTCTTTGCATTATGGAGTTTTTTTATATTCAAATAATATCTTTTCCACCCGAGAAAAACAAGTGAGAGAGGATAAGATGACTTCGTCAAAATATAAAAGAGTGGGAAATTTTATTTTGAATATTACTTTAAGTTTTGGAGTTTATTGGATTTTTTTATTTGCAAAAAGTCCATTAATTGCATTAGGAAAATATTTTAAAAATGTTCTGTGCTTTTGTTAATGTTCATTAGGCTTTAAATATTGCATAGTTATTTTAGAAATTATTCTGGTGTTTTTATTTATTCATTTGAATTATTTAAGGCCACTTTAGTATTCGGTTTAAAAAAAACATGCACGCACGCGCTGGCCAGCCGGCCCAGCAGCCACCCAGCCGCGCGGCCCACTGGCCTACTGGCCAGCTGGCCCAGCCCAACCGGCCAGGCCGTCCCAGGCCGGCCAGCGCCTCAACTCCTAGCGCCCGAAGGCTTCGCCCTCGCTCGCCCGCTTCTCATCTCCCTCTCTGTCCCGCTGACCCGTGGGTCCCACGCCCATCATCCCCAACCTCCCGCTCGCCCTGCACGGGATCAGGAAGCCGCAGCCGCACGCCGAAACCGTCGGGCGAAGCCCTCGCAGATAAGCTTATCCCTCGATCCCAAGCCCTCTCTCTGCGCCTATAAGAAGCCATCGACCCCCTCTCTCCGTTCTGCCAGTTCGTTCGCCCTCAAACCACCCGTAGCCGCCGCAGTTGCCGCTTGGATCTCGCCGGCCGGAGCTCCGTTCGCCGGAGGAGCTCGACGACCGTAAGCCACCCCGAGGCCTCAAACTCCGTCAAACTACCCCCCATGTTCTTCTGCACCTAATTGACATCTTATTTTGCCCCTAGGTTCACCGGAGACGCGGTTCCCATGACCTGTGCGCTCGCCGGAGCACCGGAGCCGCCGCCCTCTACCTCGCTGTCCCGGACACCCCGACGCGCACCGTCACCACCACTGGAGCTCCCACCTCGCGCCCGTCCCGTCCGTCCTCTTCCCCGCCACCGAGGAGCACCGCAGCCACCGCCCCGTCCACGCCCGACGCCTGCGCCACCGTCTCCTGTTCGTCGTCGTTGCCACCATGAGCTAACCCCGTTTCTGTTTAGTTTTTATTTTATTTTATCGGTTAACCGCAGTTTTTATTTAACTGTGCGGTTTTAGTTAAACTGTGCGGTTTTATTTTAAACCGATGTCGTTTTTTTTAGTTAGCCGCCGCTGCTGTTTTGCTTAAAGTCCGAGTGTCCGCTGTATAAGCTACGCGGCGAACACCTTTCGGCCACTAGGAATTTGCCACGTGTTAGGGATCTGTTTGTAGTTATTTCTTTTTCTGTTTAGTCCCTGAGTTTTACAGATTAGTCCCTCAACTTCGGATAGCCGTATCTTTTTAACCGTTGATCCAAATTCGATGAAACCAACGCCAAAATGTTCGTCTCGAATAGCTTTATCCAGAAAGCCAACTTTGAAAACTTTTGGCCAAATTCAAAGTTGAACTTTATTCAGATTTGAATTCAAACTTCAAATGGCCATATCTCCTAAACCGTAGCTCCGATTGACGTGATTCTTTTTGCACCGTGTCACTGTAGCTAAACCCTATCACCTAGACCTTTCTCAAAATATTTTCACACACTAGATTCTGCCCTTTAATATTTTTACTAGTATGCATAGTATGCACTATACTTCACATCACTTCCTGAACCATAGGCCCATGTTGTTTTACACTTAGAATATTTTTCATGCTAGGGTGATGTTTGTTCATTTGGTTTTTTCGAGACTTTTGCTTTGCATGTTCTTCTTAGTTCTCTGGATTGTTTCTTATGTTTGTTTATCTTCCTTGCGATAGATTGCCCGGAGTGCGAAGTAGAATATTATCAGTCTTTAGAATTCAACCAGCAGTACCAAGGCAAGTTGCATCTTGATCATGTTTCATTACCTATGTTTTTATTATGCACTTAGTTCTTTGTGGTAGGACTGACTGCATGGTAGGAAACTGGTGCCACATGACTTTGCTTTTCACCCAGTAGTTCATTGAGGTAGGTCTGAACCATATAACTTTGTCACCATCGTTTTACTTTATGTTGCTATGCTAAGTAGACGTGGATTGGGGAGTGATCATTGTGAGAGATGAGTGACAATGTAGTAAATAAGACCTAAGTTAAATAATGAACTACCTGGGCGGAAACTTGTGGGAATGGTGGCGAAGTACAGTGGGGCACGCATGGGAAATCCATGGTGGTGCACCACTAGTGGACCGTCCGCTCAGGCTCAAAGAGATCAATCGTATTCTCATGTCTAGAAGCTTACGTGTGCAGCCACAGCCAATATGGGCTCTGGCTTAGTTGAGTAGTTAGTGTGACCCCTTCCGGGATGGGCTAGCAGATGTAGAATGATGTAGGTGTACCGGCCTATCCGTGGGTTAAGGGGGAACATTTTCGAAAGGCTATGTCTCGATCTTCCGATCATGGAGGTGGTCGAGTCTTGTGGGGAAAAGTGCACAACCTCTGCAGAGTTTTCAACCTAATCGATTAGCCGTGTCCCCGGTTACGGACAACTTGAGCATCTAGTAGTGGAAATGCGGGAGATCTCCTCACCTTTAATTAAACAGTTGGGTTTTAAATGAAACTTGGGGACGGATGGAGTTGGATTTGCCAACTCATCCTATGCAAATGTGTAGTAGTAGAATAACAATCTTTTCTAATAGGGAAAAACTAGCTTTATGCAAAAAACTAAACTTAGAGCTTTCCACCAGCCAAACTGCATGTAAAAGTAGGTTCATTACACTATGATGTGACTTGCCAGTACATTCAATGTACTGACCCATTTGGCTGCAACTTATCACGTTGCAGATATATCCGACGAGGATTAAGGTGCGATAGGTCGATGTTCTACACTCAACCTTGCTCGTGGAGTTGGACTCATTTACTTCTTTGCTTCCGCAGTATTTGCTTATTGGCTTTATGCCCTATTTTGTAATAAATGTATTGCTCCTGGACTATCGATGTAATAAAGAGATGTGGTGTGTTATTTCTGTTATTTCATCGAGTACTGTGTGTGCTAGCAAGTCGATCCAGGGACTAGCACGGTAAGCACAGAGACTTCGACTCTTACCAAGTCGGGCCGCTACAAGATAGTATCAGAGCATACGTTGACTGTAGGACGCGACCCATAGAAATGGAGAAAGGCCATAGGATAAAAATTATAGTTTTCACTTTCCGTATATATCCTTTGGTCTCGTACCTTCTCTACTTCAATATTAATTTCTTCTCTTTTTCAAAATGTAGATGTCGTCCACCCTTGTTGAGTTCGAGCAGCCCGATGAGACCATGCCCTTTGGAAGGCAGCTGGTGAAGATCACGAAGCACCTGAAGATTGGGCTTCCCACATTCACTGGAACCTTCACCGCCACCCTGCCCGAGGAGACATGTTGGAGGATCAATGCTCATATCCTCGGACGCATCCTCGGAAACCGCACCAAGCCCATTGATTTCCATGTGGATACCGCAACATGGGTCTTGGGCAGGGGTATCGCTGCTCACATTGCTCTTGGACGCATTCGGTAGGTGTATGACGAAGACCTAAAGAGGACCTCCTTCGTGATGTACGGACGCCGCGACGCAAATGGAGATGTGGTGCGTACCCTGGAGGACGAGATGATAGCATCCCATATCCAGGACATGGAGGAGCACATTCATATGATGGAGCTGGAGCTGTCCGACAACATGGTCGTCATCAAGAACCTCATGACCCGCAAGGCCGAGCTAGAGGAGGAGCTCCAGGACACTCACATCGAGCACGAAGGAGAGTTGGACGCACTGCAGGAGAAGATAGACGGCCTGAAGCTTGAGCTCGAGGAGGCTGAGGAGAAGCTGGATGAGGGAGAAAACATCCAGGAGGATCACTCTTATGGTGCCTATGTCAGCCAGGAGAGAGACCAAAATGATGAGCTCGGAGATGATGACACGGAGAGCGATGCAAGTACACCCGATGTCGACATGGTTGACTGGTCCTCATCTGATGAGAGTTAGATTTTATACCACCATGAGAGTTTAGAAATTCGATTTCGTTATCCAATTAGTTTTATTTCATTTGTAAGACCTTGTCAAATCTTGTGACATGGCTTACCTTAGGTTTGATTATTCATGTGAACCTCTTTGTTTGAAATTGAATTGGAGTGATTTGAAGTCTTATTGCTATCATGTGCATATGGGTAGTGTGATTTTACTCGCTAGGCCTTGTTCTATTCTAACTCCTCATCCACTCTGAAACCCATCAGATGCCTCCAAGATGTGACCCCAGATTCAATTTTCTGCTGGAGCTTACGCAATTGATCCAACAACAGAATGCTCTTATGCAGATGCTCATTCAGAACCAGAACCAGAACAACAACAACAACAACAACAACCCACCGCCGCCACCCCCGGTTGACAGTCTTACCCGTTTTCTGAGGCTAAACCCACCCGTGTTCTCCAGCAGCACGGAGCCGATCGTCGCAGATGACTGGCTCCGCAAGATAGAAAGGGAGCTGGCCACGGCAGGATGCAATGATGCGGAGAAGGTGAAGTTTGCTGCCCACCAGCTGGATGGACCGGCAGCTGCTTGGTGGGAGAACTACACCACCACATACCCCATGGAGAATGTGACTTGGGGTCAGTTCCAGCGGGTGTTCCGCACTGCTCATGTTTCAGCTGGAGCCATGAGTCTGAAGAAGGAGTTCCGCAGCTTGCGCCAGGGAGGACGCACGGTATCTCAGTATGTTGATGAGTTCAGTAAGTTGGCCCGTTACGCCCCAGAGGACGTGGCCACCGATGCAGCCAAGCAGGAGAAGTTCCTGGAGGGACTGAACGATGAGTTGGGAGTTCAGTTGACTGTGGCAACATTTTCGGACTATCAGGAGCTGGTTGATAAGGCTATCATTCTTGAAGGCAAGCACCAGCAGATGGAGAATCGTAAGAGGAAGTACGGTCACGGGAAGTATAACTCGGGAGTTCAATAGAAACCCCGCTACAGCCCGTACTCAGGGAGTTCTAGATCAGACACTAGCAAGTTTGGAGGGAATCACCATAACCATGGGGGCCACATTCATCATGTAGGGAATGGTCACAAATAGGGCAATGGTAATGGAGGAAATGGCAATCAGCAGCATTTCAATTCTTCCACACCGATGAAGAAGGACCTGAGTCACATCACCTGCTTCAAGTGCAAGAAGACAGGTCACTACTCCAATGAGTGCCCTGAGGCGCAGAATGGAAATGGAAATGGCAATGGGAATTCTGGAGGCAAGAAGCCCAATCCTTTCACTAAGGGACATGTGAATCATGTCAATGTGGAAGAGGTTTATGAGCAGCCTGACGCAGTGATTGGTAAGTTCTTGGTTAATTCATTTCCAGCACTCATTCTTTTTGACACTGGTGCATCGCATTCATTCATATCAAGGGGATTTGTGGATAAACATAAGTTGCCTACCATAGCTCTTAAGGCACCCATTCTAGTGAGTTCCCCAGGAGCCGAGTCTATGGCTAGTTAGGGATGTTTCCAATTGCCTTTGAACATAGGGGGACATGTTTTTCCCACAAATATGATTATACTAGAATCGCAAGGGTTGGATGTAATCCTGGGGATGGATTGGATGTCCAAGTATGAGGGAAACATTGATTGTGCTAGTAGATCGATTTTTCTCACCACCCCGGAGAAGAAGAGGATCAAGTACGTATCCAGGCTTAAGCCTAAGAGGACTCAGGTGAACTCTCTTACGGGAGTTGTCCAGGAAGAAGTACCAGTGGTGAAGGATTACCCCGATGTATTTCCGGATGAGTTACCGGGTATGCCGCCAGATCAGGAGATTGAGTTTTTGATTGAGTTGCTGCCAGGCACAGGGCCTATCTCCAAGAGGCCGTCTCGAATGCCTGCTAATGATTTGGAGGAAGTCAAGAAACAGATTATGGAGTTACTAGAGAAATAGTATATTCGCCCGAGTTCATCACCTTGGGGAGCCCCAGTACTTTTAGTGGAGAAGAAGGATGGAACCTTGGGAATGTGTGTGGATTACCGCTCTTTGAATGAGGTGACCATCAAGAACAAGTATCCCCTACCGATGATCAATGACTTGTTTGACCAGCTAGAAGGAGCTAGCGTTTTCTCCAAGATCGATCTTCGATCGGGTTATCACCAGTTGAAGATTCGTGAGAAGGATATACCCAAGACCGCCTTTACCATAAGGTATGGGCTTTATGAGTTCACAGTCATGTCCTTCCGTTTGACAAATGCCCCTGCCTATTTTATGAGCATGATGAACAAAGTATTCATGGAGTTCCTGGATAAGTTTGTTGTGGTATTCATTGATGACATATTGGTTTGCTCCAAGAATGAGGAGGAACACGTTGAACATCTACGCTTGGTTTTGGAGAAGCTCAGAGAACATCAACTTTATGCCAAGTTCAGCAAGTGTGAGTTTTGGCTGAAGGAAGTCGGATTCCTTGGACATATAGTGTCAGGTGAAGGGATTGCAGTGGACCCTACCAAGGTAGAGTCAGTCACGGAATGGAATGCACCCACCACAGTTGGTGAGATTCGTAGTTTTCTTGGGCTTGCAGGATATTACCGGAGATTTATTGAAAGTTTCTCCAAGATTGCCAGGCCCATAACATCATTGTTGAAAAAGGACACCAAGTTCGTTTGGACTGAAGAGTGTGAAGCCAGCTTTCAAGAGTTGAAGAAGCGTTTGGTTACAGCCCCAGTGTTAGTCCTGCCTGACGTACACAAGGACTTTCAGGTGTATTGTGATGCTTCACGTCAGGGACTTGGAGGTGTTCTTATGCAAGAGGGGAAGGTTGTAGCTTATGCTTCATGACAGCTTCGACCTCATAAGTTGAACTATGCCACGCATGATTTGGAGTTGGCAGCTGTAGTGCATGCACTCAAGACATGGAGACACTATCTTATTGGGAATCATTGTGATGTTTACACGGATCACAAGAGTTTGAAGTATATCTTCACGCAGAAAGAGTTGAATCTCAGGCAAAGGAGATGGTTGGAACTTATAAAGGATTATGACATGAGTCTGCATTATCATCCAGGAAAAGCCAACGTTGTGGCAGATGCTTTGAGCCATAAGAGTTATGTTAATACCCTTACAGCAGGAGGTTTACCTCAGGAGTTATGTGATGAGCTTAGAGACCTTCAATTGGAAATAGTTCCAAGAGGTTGTGTTGCCGCACTCGAGGTGCAGTCCACCTTGTTGGTAAGAATCAGAGAAGCCCAGAAGTTGGACCAAGGTATTGCTGAGATCAAAGAAATGATGAGCAAAGGGAAAGCAGAAGGATTCCGTGAGGATGAACATGGAACCATACGGTTTGAGCAACGAATTTGTGTACCCAATGACCCGGAGATCAGGAAGTTGATTCTTCAGGAGGCTCATGACTCACCGTATTCGATACACCCAGGCAATACCAAGATGTATTTGGACTTGAAGGAAAGTTTTTGGTGGGCCGGTATGAAGCGAGAAATTGCCGAGTATGTGGCAATATGTGATGTATGTCAGAGAGTAAAGGCAGAACATCAGAAACCAGCAGGATTACTTCAGCTGTTGCCAATACCTGATTGGAAATGGGATAAACTTGGTATGTAATTTATCACGGGGTTACCCAGGACCCGTTCAGGTTATGATTCCATTTGGGTGATAGTGGAACGTTTGACCAAGGTTGCTCACTTCATTCCAGTAAAGACCACCTATACAAGTGCTAAGCTGGCAAGGATATATATGACCAGGATCGTATGTCTGCATGGAGTTCCAAGGAGCATCGTATCGGATAGAGGAACACAGTTTACCTCAAAGTTTTGGAAACAGTTACACGAAACTTTGGGTACCAGGCTAGAGTTCAGTACAGCCTTCCACCCACAGACTGATGGGCAGACAGAGAGAGTCGATCAGATTCTAGAGGACATGTTGAGAGCGTGTGCGCTATACTATGGGTCTAGTTGGGATGATAACTTACCCTATGCAGAGCTCTCATACAACAACAGCTACCAAGCCAGTTTGCAGATGGCCCCTTTCGAGGCATTGTATGGAAGGAAATGCAGGACACCCTTGATGTGGGATGGAGTTGGAGATCGCAAGTTGTTTGGACCTGACTTGATCAGGGATTCTGAGGAGAAGGTCAAATTGATTCGTGACAGACTTAAGATAGCCCAGTCAAGGCAAAAAAGTTATGCCGATGCTAAATGCATGGAAGTGATCTATGAAGTGGGAGATAGAGCATACCTTCGAGTGTCTCCACTTCGAGGTATTAAAAGATTTGGAGTCAAAGGGAAGTTAGCACCATGATTTGTGGGACCATACAAAGTTCTGGAACGCAGAGGAGAGGTTGCATATCAGTTGGAATTACCAGAGGCTTTGTCAGGAGTTCATGATGTGTTTCATGTTTCCCAGTTGAAGAAGTGTCATGCAGAGATGGCGGACATTCCTTGGAGGGATACAGTGCCACTCGAGGCAATTCAGTTGGAGAGCGATCTGACTTATGAGGAGAAACCTATTAAGATTCTTGAGACTGCAGAAAGAATCACTCGTACCAAGATCATCAAGTTCTCCAAGTTTCAGTGGAGTCACCACACCGAGGAGGAAGCTACGTGGGAACGAGAGGAAGCTCTTAGACAGGACCATCCACACCTTTTTGCTGGCCAACCTGAATCTCGAGGACGAGATTCATCCTAAGGGGGGTAGGTTTGTAACATCCCAATTTTATTAAATTTGGATGTTAATAGAATCATTCAATGCATATCATATTTCTTTGCATTATGGAGTTTTTTATATTCAAATAATATATTTTCCACTCGAGAAAAACAAGTGAGGGGGATAAGATGACTTCCTCAAAATATAAAAGAGTGGGAAATTTTATTTTGAATATTACTTTAAGTTTTGGAGTTTATTGGTATTTTTTTTATTTGCAAAAAGTGCATTAATTGCATTAGAAAAATATTTTAAAAATCTTCTGTGCTTTAGTTAATGTTCATTAGGCTCTAAATATTGCATAGTTATTTTAGAAATTATTCTGGTGTGTTTTTATTTATTCATTTGAATTATTTAAGGCCACTTTAGTATTCGGTTTAAAAAAACATGCATGCACGCGCTGGCCAGCCGGCCCAGCAGCCACCCAGCCGCGCGGCCCACTGGCCTACTGGCCAGCTGGCCCAGCCCGACCGGCCAGGCCGTCCCAGGCCGGCCAACGCCTCAACTCCCAGCGCCCGAAGGCTTCGCCCTCGCTCGCCCGCTTCTCGTCTCCTTCTCTGTCCCGCTGACCCGTGGGCCCTGGGCCCATCATCCCCAACCTCCCGCTCGCCCTGCACGGGATCAGGAAGCCGCAGCCGCACGCCGAAACCGCCGGGCGAAGCCCTCACGGATAAGCTTACCCTCGATCCCGAGCCCTCTCTCCGCGCCTATAAGAAGCCCTCGACCCCCTCTCTCCGTTCTGCCAGTTCGTTCGCCCTCAAACCACCCGCAGCCGCCGCAGTTGCCGCTTGGATCTCGCCGGCCGGAGCTCCGTTCGCTGAAGGAGCTCGACGACCGTAAGCCACCCCGAGGCCTCAAACTCCTTCAAACTACTCCCCATGTTCTTCCACACCTAATTGACATCTTATTTTGCCCCTAGGTTCGCCGAAGACGCGGTTCCCACAACCTGTGCCCTCGCCGGAGCACCAGAGCCGCCGCCCTCTACCTCGCTGTCCTGGACACCCCGACGCGCGCCGTCACCACCAACGGACAGCCCACCTCGCGCCCGTCCCGTCCGTCCTCTTCCCCGCCGCCGAGGAGCACCGCAGCCGCCGCCCCGTCCAAGCCTGACGCCTGCGCCACCGTCTCCTGTTCGTCGTCGTTGCCACCGTGAGCTAACCCCGTTTATGTTTAGTTTTTTTTATTTTATCGGTTAACCGCGGTTTTTATTTAACCGTGCGGTTTTAGTTAAACCGTGCGGTTTTATTTTAAACCGATGTCGTTTTTTTAGTTAGCCGTCGCTGCTGTTTTGCTTAAAGTCCGAGTGTCCGCTGTATAAGCTACGCGGCGAAAAACTTTCGGCCACTAGGAATTTGCCACGTGTTAGGGACCTGTTTGTAGTTATTTCTTTTTCTTTTTAGTCCCTGAGTTTTACAGATTAGTCCCTGAACTTCGGATAGCCGTATCTTTTTAACCGTTGATCCAAATTCGATGAAACCAGCGCCAAAATGTTCGTCTCGAATAGCTTTATCCAGAAAGCCAACTTTGAAAACTTTTGGCCAAATTCAATGTTGAACTTTATTCAGATTTGAATTCAAACTTCAAATGGCCATATCTCCTAAACCGTAGCTCCGATTGACGTGATTCTTTTTGCACCGTTTCACTGTAGCTAAACCCTATCACCTAGACCTTTCTCAAAATATTTTCACACGCTAGATTCTGCCCTTTAATATTTTTACTAGTATGCATAGTATGCACTATACTTCACATCACTTCCTGAACCATAGGCCCATGTTGTTTTACACTTAGAATATTTTTCATGCTAGGGTGATGTTTGTTCATTTGGTTTTTTCGAGACTTTTTCTTTGCATGTTCTTCTTGGTTCTCTGGATTGTTGCTTATGTTTGTTTATCTTCCTTGCGATAGATTGCCCGGAGTGCGAAGCAGAATATTATCAGTCTTTATAATTCAACCAGCAGTACCAAGGCAAGTTGCATCTTGATCATGTTTCATTACCTATGTTTTTATTATGCACTTAGTTCTTTGCGGTAGGACTGCATGGTAGGAAACTGGTGCCACATGACTTTGCTTTTCACCCAGTAGTTCATTGAGGTAGGTCTGAACCATATACCTTTGTCACCATCATTTTACTTTATGTTGCTATGCTAAGTAGACGTGGATTGGGACGTGATCATTGTGAGAGATGAGTGACAATGTAGTAAATAAGACCTAAGTTTAAAAAAATGAACTACCTGGGCGGAAACTTGTGGGAATGGTGGTGAAGTACAGTGGGGCACGCATGGAAAATCCATGGTGGTGCACCACTAGTGGACCGTCCGCTCAGGCTCAAAGAGATCAATCGTATTCTCATGTCTAGAAGTTTATGTGTGCAGCCACATGCCAATATGGGCTCTGGCATAGCTGAGTAGTTAGTGTGCCCCCTTCCGGGATGGGCTAGTAGATGTAGAATGATGTAGGTGTACCGGCCTATCCGTGGGTTAAGGGGGAACATTTTCGAAAGGCTATGTCTCGATCTTCCGACCATGGAGGTGGTCGAGTCTTGTGGGGGAAAGTGCACAACCTCTGCAGAGTTTTCAACCTAATCGATTAGCCGTGTCCCCGGTTACGGACAACTTGAGCATCTAGTAGTGGGAAATGTCGGGAGATCTCCTCACCTTTAATTAAACAGTTGGGTTTTAAATGAAACTTGGGGACGGATGGAGTTGGATTTGCCAACTCATCTTATGCAAATGTGTAGTAGTAGAATAACAATCTTTTCTAATAGGGAAAAACTATCTTTATGCAAAAAAAACTAAACTTAGAGCTTTCCACCAGCCAAACTACATGTAAAAGTAGGTTCATTGCACTATGATGTGACTTGCCAGTACATTCAATGTACTGACCCATTTGGCTGCAACTTATCACGTTGCAGATATATCAGACGAGGATTAAGGTGCGATAGGTCGATGTTCTACACTCAACCTTGCTCGTGGAGTTGGACTCATTTACTTCTTTTCTTCCGCAGTATTTGCTTGTTGGCTTTATGCCCTATTTTGTAATAAATGTAATACTCCTGGACTATCGATGTAATAAAGAGATGTGTGTTATTTCTGTTATTTCATCAAGTACTGTGTGTGCTAGCAAGTCGATCCAGGGACTAGCACGGTAAGCACAGAGACTTCGACTCTTACCAAGTCGAGTCGCTACATAGTACTACATAACAACGTGCAGTAACAAAAGTCCTATATGCACATCATGTCTATGTGTCATGCAAGAAAATAGAGATAAGTAGAAGTGAGACTCAGGAACGGTCATACACATAGGGGGAGTACGTGTAGGGGCCACTAAGAAGCAGTCAAATCACACCGTAAGTTAGTCAGAAGAAGCAACCATCATTTCACTCTTCAATGACACGTACAATATAAAATGGTTGATATGGAGAGAAAAAGGAAATCACTATATATACACTAGCAGGAGCATAAGCTACAAGCATGCTTGCTTGGGTTGCTCACTTCACAAGCATAAAACGACGTCCCAGGTACATCTTCCTTTTGGAGCTGGCTTGCTCCACTGTCGCAGCTCCCCACGTAGCTCCATCTCCATGTGGGTCTTTCTCTACATCTATCGACTTCTATTTGTGACGAGTTTATGTGTCATGAACTAGTGTCAATACTATTATTCTAATCACACTTCTTCAATATCTTTGCCAACAGGGATGATCAGCTCGATTTTAGTGGAACTACACAAAAGCATCGTATGATCCGAGGGTGCCAGCCGTCATTCCTTCGACAGGTTCTACCTCGCCAGGAAATTAAATCATGTTTAGGGTTTAGGGTTTAAGTCATAGTGACCCCATCAGTAGTTTTTCTTTTGTACACTCTCACAACTTTTGTCTTTAGTTGTGAAGTAAATATTGGCTATGATTCATGAATCATTGAGATGCATCAGCATGCGTGTTAGTTTTCCTTTGTATTTGATGGAATGTTGTAATGAGGAAACCTTGGAGTAGGAATGAAAATGGAGTGGAAAGTTTCCGTTTTTCCGGAGAATAGTGGAAACGGAGAGAAACCAACGTTTGGTTTCGTTGGATCGCGCCATCGAGCAAAACCAACGTTTAAATCACGTCTGTCCCATTCGTGTCTCACCCTCCTCCATGGCTGCACCCCACACGGTCGCTCGGCATGCCACTTACCGCAAACCAAGTATATGATAACTTTCCCGCCTACTTGTCAATGGATCGCGACATGGAGTACTAGCACTATGGGAAGAGATTGACGAGGAGGGCGAGGACAACTAGCTATAGCATGGACTCCCAAGAACTTTTTACATGCATGTTGTGGCTGGCTATTGCGACC
Source organism: Triticum urartu (assembly GCF_003073215.2). Classification (NCBI taxonomy): domain Eukaryota; kingdom Viridiplantae; phylum Streptophyta; class Magnoliopsida; order Poales; family Poaceae; genus Triticum; species Triticum urartu. Next base: position 336,094,636 of record NC_053024.1, on the reverse strand, counting down.
TTTGAACATGGAGCAGTCCCGTGCATCGGGAAGAGGCGCGGGCGACGCTCTCTCGGACGGCGCGCCGCTTCAATGCTGGTGCCAGTTTGAGGTCGCGTCCGCTCTGGCCGGGCATGAATGCGGCACCGATAGTTTCGGGCGGGAAGCATGCGCGGGTGATGAAGAGGGTTTAGGTTGGTCAGGAGCGGGGCGTGGCAGCTGTCCGGACACCCGCAAACAAGAGGTGTTGTCTGTTAATATTGTTGCATATATAATTAATAACGTAAATAATGTGCCAGTTGGACAAATATGATTGGAGATGGAGATGGAATTTTACGTAAACACGGATATGCATGTCTATGTGTGTGTGCGCGACGACTCTCGCGACCTGGAAGTGGGGGCGTGTTTTTGATCAACTTTTCTTTCTTGGTACGTTAAAAAAATTGTCCGCCAGTTTTCGTTTCTTTTTTTTGGGAACGCGCATATTCTATTTAAAACCACAACTATGGAGAGATTTTTTTACTCCATTGTATATATGGCCTCTTGTTTTATAGGGTTTCTCGTGTCTCGCTCTCTCACCCTCTCCATATCAAAACAAGATGACAGTGTCCACTCTATCTCTCTCCTCACCAGTGATCACAAATCCGGTTGAATCTCGTCCGCTGCGGGAGGTGAGGACGTGGGGCGTTGACGTCGTCACTGTCGGTGATGGAGGAAGCCGATGTGCACCGTCCTCTTGGAGCCGGCTCTAGCACCGTCCTCCGTGCCCTTGTTCGCTACCGTCGTGTGGGCAGATCCCGCCCGCCCGCCTAAGCGACATCTCGCCCACCTGAGGTATAACTTCTTTAGGATTTCATGCTTCATTGTACTGGTCCAGCTCCCAGGTCGCTGCATGCGGGTTTTCTTCTATGCCACTACTCCCCAGCTCCCCATGTACAGTAGCTAGGGTTCATCGGCTAGTCCAACATCACCTATTTTTTACTATTATAGAGGAAATGCACTCGAAAGTTTGTCCTGGTTTATGCCTTAGTGGAGGTATACATGTTGTTTCGACAAAAAGTACATGTGGTTGTGTGGTCATTGTCCATATGCTCTGATTGCTGCTGCTAATCTAATACTATCACTGGTTAAATGAAGAAATGTTTTTTCTCGGGTATCTTGGTTTAGTTCCCATCAAGATAATCATGATGCCTCTGTTTGTTGGTGTAGTTTTCATTAATTCTTATTGACAATTGAGATGTCACTGTTAATCTTGTACCACTTCCAAAACAAAGTAACAACACTATATCACTTATTTATATTTTGACAAACAGCGATGCGTATCTCCATACCCGGGCATGTCTTCCTCAATTTTAGTGGAACTGCACAAAATTGGATGGCCATTGTTGTTCCGCCTCACTGTCCTCTACCACGTGGTTCTTCCTTCCTCAAGCTTGATTACCGAGAAGAAACAGACCACAGTGAGGATTTGTCGAACTTCATTGGTGCCTCGCCCAAACTTGATGCCAAATGGCCGATGCATCACCACGATGACCTATCGATGCTCATGGTTGCGCCTCATGGTTGCATCGGCTGGTGAAGCCGATTGATTTTCAATGAAAAACAAGCTGTCTTCAAATAGTGCTCTTTGCTTGTTACCCACAAAGATGATATCATTCATCAGTTCACCTTGGTTGCATTGGAGACGCAGTTGTCTTTCACATTGGTGCAATTTTATCACACAATTGGCTATGAACCAAATGTTTCCTCAAAGAAGGATCGACGTTGGTACTAAGAGCATAAGTTTTGTATTGATTTCTAAGCCTTCTCACAGCTTTGTCTTTAGCTCCCATGTAATTTAATTTGTCCAGCTATTAACTAAATATGTGGTAAGACTTTGATTAAAAATGGTGTGGACTAAAAACCCGGATGGACGTTGTAGCCCTCCATTTTTATTTACTCTACATATTAGATTTGACTAAAGTCAAACTTTGTAAAGTTTGACCAAGTTTAGGCCAAACACAACAAACCATAATTATTGAGAGAGGGCAAACGGTACATACTCTCAAACCTTTCCGATAATTGAAATTAAAATTCTTTATTTGTACACACTCTCACATGTTTTCGATAATTTGGCGCATGTGTGGTTGTTCACTTAACCGAGGGTAGTGTACCGCACGTGAAGGACAGGAAGTGCGACCAGGACGTGTGGATCGTTAGTTCATCGTAAGTAGTTTTCTTCACTGATACGTTAAATAAAGAGTTTCATTTCTTACTTACAAAATTTAAAATGATTGTTATGGAGAGAAAAAGAAAACCACTCCACTATATATTAGTAGTATACACGAGTACTATATAAGTATACTATATAAGCTGGAGCCTCAGTGCTTGTTTGCTAGGGTTTGCACTCTCCACACTCTCGCCGCACTACATATATATATATATATACATGCTAGAGGCTCAGCATTCCTTGCTAGGTTTTCTATATTCATGGTGTCTCACCCTCTTCACCAGATCTGAACAAGACTACGTTGGCCTCTGTCTCTCTCTCCCCCCTCATAGTTGGTGAAGGATCCATCTAGATCCCGTCGCACCGGGAAGGGGAGGAGATGCAACGTTCACTCTATCGCCTTCGGTGAGGGAGGCAATCCACTGTCGGCTGCGTTGTTCTCTTTGACCCAGCGCCTGTGCACGAGGGCCACTGACCCCTTCTTCCTCGCGGACGTACGTAGTGTGCACAGATCCGGCCTCCCGCCGCACGCCTAGCCACATCCCGACGACCCTAAGGTATAACTTTCTTTGAAACCGTCATTGCTCTAGCTGCATGCGGACCTTTTTCGATTCTGTAGTCGAATCTAGGTCTTGGTTCAAAGAGGAAAGAAGGGTGCGGTGGGGTGGAGCATGAATCTAGGATGTGGTTCAATGAGGAAAGGAGTGAGGGAAAGTAGTATGGGCTGGCTATCCAGCCACTTTGTTGGTCGAGAAGGGAAAAAGGGGGTAACCCAGTACACACATTTGTAAGGAACTGATCTCTTTGTTGAAAAAGGAAAGAAACTGGGGGGTCGGGTAGTTTGTGCAGGACTAGATTTGCTACCCTCACATAGGAAAAAGCTTCAAAGAGAACAAATATGGGACCAACACAGATATGCTGCTTGCCAACATACTCTGCATCACCCATTTATACGTGTAGACGCACATGGTGCTGGCTTGTCCCATGTCCCATGTCCCATACAACTGAAGGAAATGTGCCCTAGAGGCAATAATAAAGTTGTTATTTTATACTTCCTTATATCATTATAAATGTTTATTATTCATGCTATAATTGTATGAACCGGAAACTTGATACATGTGTGGATACATAGACAAAACACTGCGTCCTTAGTAAGCCTCTACTAGACTAGCTCGTTAATCAAAGATGGTTAAGTTTCGTAACCATAGACATGTGTTGTCATTTGATGAATGGGATCACATCATTAGGAGAATGATGTGATGGACAAGACCCATGCGTTAGCTTAGCATAATGATCGTTCAGTTTTATTGCTATTGCTTTCTTCATGTCAAATACATATTCCTTCGACTATGAGATTATGCAACTCCCAGATACCAAAGGAATACCTTGTGTGCTATCAAACATCACAATGCAAATGGGTGATTATAAAGATTCTCTACAAGTATCTCCGAAGGTGTTTGTTGGGTTGGCATAGATCGAGATTAGGATTTGTCACTCCGCGTATCGGAGAGGTATCTCTAGGCCCTCTCGATAATACACATCATGATAAGCCTTGCAAGAAATGTGACTAATGAGTTAGTTACGGGATGATGCACTACGGAACGAGTAAAGAGACTTGCCGGTAACGAGATTGAACTAGGTATGAAGATACGGATGATCGAATCTCGGAGAAGTAACATACTAATGACAAAGGGAATAACGTATGTTGTCATTACATTACGACCAATAAAGATCTTCATAGAATATGTGGGAACCAATATGAGCATCCAGGCTCCACTATTGGTTATTGACCGGAGAGGTGTCTCGATCATGTCTACATAGTTCTCGAACCCGTAGGGTCCGCACACTTAACGTTCGATGACGATTTTGTATTATATGAGTTATGTGATTTGGTGACTGAATGTTGTTCGGAGTCTTGGATGATATCACGGACATGACGACAAGTCTCAAAATGGTCGAGAGGTAAAGATTCATATATAGGACGATAGTATTTGGACACCGGAAGTGTTTCGGGGGTAACGGGTATGTATCGGGTCACCGGAAGGGGTTTCGGGCTACCCCCGGCAAACTATATGGGCCTATTGGTCCAAAAGGGGAAATGCCGCAACCGGTATGGACTTCTGAGCCCCCCTTCCTGGCGAATAGGAAGGGGAAGGGAAAAGAGGAAGAAAGAAGGAAGGGGAGGTAATTCGGCCTCCCCCTTCCTTCCCTCCTCTCTCCCCTTTCCTTCCCTCTCCGGAAAAGATGGTAAGGGAGGCCGAATTGGACAAGGCCCCCAAGTAGGATTCCTCCTACTTGGGGCGCCCCATTCTTGTTCCCCTTCCCCTCCCACCTATATATATGTGGGGAGGGGGCGCCTAGAACAAACAACAAACATTGGAGAGGGGCGCCTATTTAACTTGTTGCTATAGCGAACTTAAATGTCCCACCAGCGACTTTGCTTGATTTCAGTGCAACTGCACAAAACGAGATTGGATTTCCTATTCGTGTTGGAAGATTCGTACGTTATCTTGTGTGCGTCATGAAATTTTGGTATCTGCCTTCATCCACATGATAATGCAGTGTGCTTTGAGATGTTGTGCTACTTGTATTGGTACTATTTTAAATAAATGTTGCATTGAAGCTATTGAATTGATGTCTTTTCCCATTAAGTAGTGAACAAAAATGGGACCAACCCAGACTTGATGCTTGTTGCTTTGTTACAAAAAACTAACCCCTTTATAAGTAGACGGAAGCACATGGTGTTGTTGCGCCCACTCTCCCCTGGAACTGTTTATAATTTTTGTTAATCTAATGCCGCTGGTAAAATTAAGCAACACCACTCTCATAATTAACTAATGAATCTTAGTTCAAAACTTCAACACTTGTTAGGATCGACGGGAGTACCATTTCTGCTAGGGATCGGCCGGAGTACATGTTTAAGAAATGTATTGTTGAGATAATGTCTTTGTTATTATATATCAGTTACAGTATTTTACAAATGGTACTATCCTGCTTTGTTTCCCATTAAGATAAGGTAGAACATTAGATGTTTTTCTTCTGGGAGTATAAGTCATCAACCGTTATTTCTCGGTAATTGTTTCCCTTGTACCTATTGTTGCATTGGAAAAAGGTTCAAAGAGAACAAATATGGGACCAACACAGATTTATACTTGTGGAGGCACATGGTGCTGGCATGTCCCATGTTCCATACAACTATTTTTCTGTTGTAAATCTAAGAATGCCGCTGGAAAATTGAAGCAATGCCACTGTTAAAGTAAATTGCATTTTTAATGAATGTTATTTTAAGAGAATTTCTCAGTTAATATGAATCAATGCAACCATTTTAGAAATGCTACTGTCATATACTTTGTTTTCCATCAAGATAAGGTAGATGCTTCTTTTTGTGGCCGCATGTTTCATCATCCTTTATTGGCCAGTAATTGATTCATTTTTTGCCTCTGTTAAAAGAGGGATATCTATCCAACTTGTTGCTATTGCGACATTTTGCTTCGCTACGTGAAACACTTTTGTTTTAAGAGTGTTTTCTGCTGTTCAACTTGAATGTCACACCGGCGACTTTGCTTAATTTTTGTGGAACTGCACAAAAGGAGATCGGATTTCCATATATGTGTTGAGATTTATTTCAAGTCCTCCTCACGAGTTGTTTCAAATCTTTGTCAAGAAAAGTCAGTACCGACTTTCATCCACATGATGCTGCAGTGTGCTTTGAGATGTTGTGCTACTTGTATTGGTACTATTTTGGATAAATGTTGAATTGAAGCTGTTGAACTGTTGTCTTTTACCATTAAGTGAGCAAAAATTGTTCCAACCAAGACAAATGCTTGTTTCTCTGTTACAACAAAACTCTGCATCACCGCCTTTATAAGTAGATGGAAGCACATGGTGTTGTTGCGCCCACTCTCCCCTGAAACTGTTTATGCTTTTTGTTAATCTAATGCCGCTGGTAAAATTAAGCAATGCCACTCTCAGAATTAACTACTGAATCTTAGTTCAAACCCGCAACACTTGTTGGGGATCGGCGGGAGTACCATTTCTGTTAGGGATCGGCCAGAGTACATGTTTAAGAAATGTATTGTTGATATAATGTCTCTGTTATTGTATATCAGTAACAGTGTTTTACAAATGGTACTATCCTGCTTTGTAGTTCTTTCTACATGTTTAACTAAGGTATTGTTAAGATAATGTCTCTGTTAATATGAATCAGTCACCTTTGTCAAAAAAATATGAATCAGTCGCATTATTTTAGGAATGGTACTTTTCTACTTTGTCGTTCTTTATACATGTTTAAACAAGGCATTGTTAAGATAATGTCTCAGTTAATATGAATGAATCACACTGATTGAGAACTGCTACTCTCCTACGTTGTTTCCCATTAAGATAAGGTAGATCAGTAGGTGTTTTTCTTTCAGGAGTATAAGTCATCAACCGTTATTTCTCAGTAATTGATTCCTTTATACCTATTGTTGCATATAGGGATATGAAAATTTCTGCTTGGTTTTATTTCGACTTTGATTTTAGTTGAACTACACAAAAGGAGTCAATGTGTCTAAGGCAAACTGCTGCATTAGTGGGTCCAGTTGGTCTTACCACTTTGCAGAAAGAAGCAGTCATTGTTTGCATTACATTACAGAAGGAATGATTGAGAAGCTTTACAAAGTATTAGTAGACGCTGGTGACATGACTAGTCTGTAGAGAGCATGGGCAACTCAACAACACGTGGAGTGCAAAATTCACTCCACAAGGAAAGATATGACCAAGTCAGTTGCCGATGCATCTGTAGCAAACGAGGTCAGTATCGTCCTTCATCCACATGATTGTGCTTTATTATGCTGTGCTACTTATATTGTTGTATTGTTTTGAATAAACGTTTAATTCAAGCTATTGTATTGTTATCTTTTCCTGTTAAGATAATGAAGATGAATATAGTTGTAAGCGTATGTTTAATCAACTAGTACCACTATTATATTCATCACGCTTTTTCTGTATTTATGTAGACGTGGATGCTCAGCTTGATTTTAGTGGAACTGCACAAAATGTTTAGATGGTTTTTGCCCTCTATCAGTGTCAAAACCGGCGGATCTCTGGTAGGGGGACCCGAACTGTGCGTCTGAGGTCGATGGTAACAGGAGACAGGGGACACGATGTTTACCCAGGTTCGGGCCCTCTTTATGGAGGTAATACCCTACTTCCTGCTTGATTGATCTTGATGAATATGAGTATTACAAGAGTTGATCTACCACGAGATCGTAATGGATAAACCCTAGAAGTCTAGCATGTATGACTATGGTAATGAGTCTCTCCCTCTCCGGACTAAGCCCTCTGGTTTATATAAACACCAGGAGGATCTAGGCTTACATAAGGTCGGTTACAAAGAAAGGAATCTACATATTTGATTGTCAAGCTTTCCCTCCATGCCAAGGAGAGTCCCATCCGGACACGGGTGCAGTATTCGGTCTTTGTATCTTCACAGCCCATCAGTCCGGCCCATGGCTAACAGGCTGGACACCCGAGGACCCCTTAGTCTAGGACTCCCTCAGTAGCCCCTGAACCTGGCTTCAATGATAAGGTATCCGGCGCGTAGATCTGTCTTAACCATTGCAAGGCGGGTTCCTCCTTCCGAACTCCAAGATAGTCTTCCGAACTCCTTATTGCGGGATTCTCATCAATACGGGTGTGGGTAACCCAACCGTGCTGTTTACACAGCCCTTTGGAGTAGGAGAATTTTAAGGCGAGTGGGGAGGCGTTCAATATTCACTGCCCTTATAAGGAGATAAGAATTCTTCTCCCATGCCTACTCTCTTCCTCTGCCCTTCCACTCTTGAGCTCCATCCCCCAAGTTCTCATCTTTTTCCCACTCGAACAAGCACTCAACCATGTCCGGATCCGGAGGTTAAGGCAAGTGGATGGCCTCCTCCGTCGGGGAGAAGGACATTGCTGTGACACCCCAAGACCGGAGCTTCAGATGCCTTCCAGGGTTTCCAGGTTTCGTTGTGTGTTTTGTTTCGTCTGTTGCATTCAGCTTTGCATCGTGTGCATTGCATCATGTCATCATGCCATCATCTCATAAATCTTTTGCAACTCAACTAAATAAATGGCATGGATCTTTGATCCATTCAAATCAAGGGAATTCACATGGTGATTCTCTTTCAAACATATCCTCTCGATATTTAGAGAGCTATAGTAAATATTTCCATTCTTGGGGATCACCATAACACACTTGCAATTTAATTCCATGCCTCTTATGCTTCAAGTTGCACCTCCAAACTTTGCCCATTATTTCTTTCATCGCTTTTCCGGAGCTCCACCAAAAATCCGAACATTTTTGGATACTCCTAAAAACCTGTCCTAGTTCAACCTTTTGAATTAAATTCAAATCCATTTGAATTTAATTCTTTCTATCATGGCCTTTTCTATTTTCTCGGAACAAGCATATTTTGCGAGTCCAGGAAAATATTCCGCGTGCCCAAATCCTTCCTCTAATCCTTTCTTTTCTCTCCTTTATTTCTTTGCGGTTTTCTGATTTCTAGAAGGGTTTTTTTTAAAGTCTTAAGGGAGAAGAGAGACCCAGGCCTCTCTACGCCCAATCCTCCACCCAACCGGGCCTCCCGCGCTGGCCCTTTTGGCCACCTGCAGGCCTCCCGCAGCCCAGCCTTGCCTCTAGGGCCTCCTGTAGCCGCAGGCCACCTAGGCCAAGGCCCAACCGGCGCCCTGCTTGACCTAGCGACCCGAGGCCCAGTCGCTACACCCCCTCACCCGCCGATCTCTTCCTCGTTTCCCTGCCGCCGCCAACCTCTGTCCCGATCTGGATCATCCCCGATCCCATCTCACTCCCTCGCCTCCCTCGCCTCCCACGCACGCGCTCGCAGAGGCAGGAGCCGATCCCCTCGCTCTTTCCTCCCCTCGTCTCCCTCTCCTCTCTTCCACATCAAACCAGGGGAGGAGCCCCAGCGCTCAATCCTCTCCAAGCCGTCAGTGATGACCGAGCCTCTCCTAGAGCGCCCCTGCATCGGTCCCTGCCGTGCCCCTGCATCGCGCCGGTGACCATGCGCTGCCGTCCCCGCGCCCTCAAGCTCCTTCGCCAGCTTCGCCTTCCGCGCCACCATCGTTGTGGCCGCTCCGTGCTTCTCCACCGAATGACGTCGCCGCCGGCGTGCTCTGCCAGGTTCCGGTGGATCACGGTTTTCCCTGCGGCTCTGCCGCCCCGCCACGTCCTCGGAGCCGCGGCGCCCTGCTTGCGTCAAGTAGTTGCAGTCCCGCCGCGCTGCACCCCTGCCTTGTCTCGCTACATGGATCCGTGAGCTAGCACCAAGTCCAGCTTCGCCCGTTGACTATTTCAACCTTCCGCATGGGCCCTACGTCGCCTCTGCCAGCCCTGTACTGCTGCATGCATCCGCCAAGTACATGGATACGCCAAGTCCTTCTCGAGCACCTGCCTGCGTTGCTGTGTCGGTGCACCGCGTCGCCGCTCGTTGCCTGCCAAGAACGCCTCCACCGGAGATCACCAAGACAGTCCAGGATTCGCCAAGTACCACGCCGTCGGTGTCCCTCCAAGTGTGATGTTCGAACATGCATGACTACGCGGATTCGCCAAGTACCACGACGCTCAAAGACCTCGGATTAACCAAGTTCCCATGACGACGAGTGTGACCTTTCGGATGCGCCAAGTTCGTCTACACGAAAATGCCAAGTACCACTCATGTCGGCAAGAACCGCAAGTCGGACCCCGAACGATCGATGTCTCGTGGACCGTGTACAACTACCGTCGCTCCGAAGACGTTGGAGTCATCAAGTACCTCTCCGAACAAACGTGAACGACTACTTCCACTACCGCCGTCGCGAGAATGCCTACTTCCCTCTACAAACTTGATCCGTCCCATTTGCACGCTCCGAAGGTATAACCCCGAGTCGACGTCCGGGAACGAATGCTTGTGTTGTATGAGACGTACCCTTTGTCTGCACCGTGTCCGTTTTGACACTCGTTTCCATGCCCCTAACCTGTGGGAACCCGGTTACCGGGAGCACCCCACCGTTCATCACATGACACGCTCCCGTCACTTTCTTTTCGACCGACGTCTCAATGAGTTGTCGGAACCGGAACGTTGTCGTGGCACCGTTTCGTTATCGTCGCCGTGGCACCCCTTTCATTTCCGCCATGATGACAAATGCTTCATAATATGCTTTTGATAACCTTGTCATAAAACCTTGCATAAATTTGTTCATGTCATCCGCATCATGATAACAACAATTAAAATATTTAAAAATTGTTGTTGCACCAAATTGATAAATGCATATGGGGATCTACCGGAATTGTTGTTTGTTGTTCCGGCCTCATTTAAACTTGCCTAATTAGGTAGTTTTATTATGCTTCTCCTCTTGCCATGTTTAACAACATTTAATATTGTTGAGTACCTAAACGAGAGAGAACTAAATAAGTCATGTGGTGTTTTCTTCAATATGCAACTCCGTTGCATATTGAGCTCCATTTAATTTGTAGGATTGCTTGTGCTCTTTGCCATGCCATGCATATTAAACCGGACATGCATCATACTTGGTTGTGCATCATGTCATGCTTATGTGGTGGTTGTTTACTACGTTGTTTGCTTCTTTCCGGTGTTGCTTCTTCGGGTTGGTTCCGGTAACGTCGCGTTTGTGAGGACCCATTCGTCTACGTCCGTTTGTCTTCTTCATGGACTCGTTCTTCTTCCTTGCGGGATCTCAGGCAAGATGATCATACCCTCGAAATCACTACTATCTTTGCTTTGCTAGTTGCTCTCTCTTTTGCTATGCCTATGCTGCGATACCTACCACTTGCTTATCATGCCTCCCATATTGTTAAACCAAGCCTCTAAACCACCTTGTCCTAGCAAACCAAGCCTCTAACCCACCTCTTGCCATGTTAACCAACATTTAATATTGTTGAGTACCTAACCGAGAGAGAACTAAATAATTGATGTGGTATTCCGTCAATATGCAATGATTTGCATATTGAGCTCCACTTAATTTGTAGTTTTGTTTGTGCACTTTGCCATGCCATGCTTCATTAAACCGTACATGCATCATACTTGGTTGTGCATCTTGCCATGCTTATGTGGTGGTTGTTTACTATGTTGTTTGCTTTCTTTCCGGTGTTGCTTCTTCGGGTTGGTTCCGGTTACGTCGCGTTTGTGAGGACCCGTTCGTCTACGTTCGTTTGTCTTCTTCATGGACTCGTTCTTCTTCCTTGCGGGATTTCAGGCAAGATGATCATACCCTCGAAATCACTACTATCTTTGCTTTGCTAGTTGCTCGCTCTTTTGCTATGCCTATGCTGCGATACCTACCACTTGCTTATCATGCCTCCTACTTTGTTCAACCAAGCCTCTAACCCACCTTGTCCTAGCAAACCGTTGATTGGCTATGTTACCGCTTTGCTCAGCCCCTCTTGTAGCGTTGTTAGTTGCAGGTGAAGTTTGAAGTTTGTTCCTTGTTGGAACATGGAGATGTTGTTCCTTGTTGGAACATGTCTACTTGTTGGGATATCACAATATATCTTATTTAATTAATGCATCTATATACTTGGTAAAGGGTGGAAGGCTCGGCCTTATGCCTGGTGTTTTGTTCCACTCTTGCCACCCTAGTTTCCATCATATCGGTGTTATGTTCCCGGATTTTGCGTTCCTTACGCGGTTGGGCTATTATGGGAACCCCTTGACAGTTCGCCTTAAGTAAAGCTCTTCCAGCAATGCCCAACATTGGTTTTACCATTCGCCACCTAGCCTTTTCTTTTCCCTTGGGGGTCGCGCGCCCAAGGGTTATCATTATTTTAAACCCCCGGGCCAGTGCTCCTCTGAGTGTTGGTCCAACTGAGCAATGTTCGAGGCTACCAGGGGCAACTCTGGGCTGGCTTACCCGACGTCTTGCTCATCCGGTGTGCCCTGAGAACGAGATATGTGCAGCTCCTATCGGGATTTGTCGGCACATCTGGGTGGTGTTGCTGGTTTAGTTTTACCCTGTCGAAATGTCTTGTTGTACCGGGATATCGAGTCTGATCGGAATGTCTCGGGAGGAGGTCTATTCCTTCGTTGACCGTGAGAGCTTGTGATGGGCTAAGTTGGGACACCCCTGCAGGGATTTGAACTTTCGAAAGCCGTGCCCGCGGTTATGGGCAGATGGGAATTTGTTAACGTCCGGTTGTAGAAAACCTGAAGTTGACCTTAATTAAAATGCATCAACCGTGTGTGTAACCGTGATGGTCTCTTTCCGGCGGAGTCCGGGAAGTGAACACGATGTTGGAGTTATGCTTGACGTAGGTTGTTTTAGGATCACTTCTTGATCATACTTTTATCGACCGTGCTTTGCCTTCTCTTCTCGCTCTCATTTGCGTATGTTAGCCATCATATATGCTAGTCGCTTGCTGCAGCTCCACCTCACACCTTTACCTTACCCATAAGCTTAAATAGTCTTGATAGCGAGGGTGCGAGATTGCCGAGTCCCTGTGGCTCACAGATACTTCCAAAACCAGTTTGCAGGTGCCGACGAGTCCGTGCAGATGACGCAGCCAAGCTCAGGAGGAGGTCGATGAAGGTCTTGTCCTTTATGTTTTTTCGTTCTAGTTGATCAGTAGTGGAGCCCAGTTGGGGTCGATCGGAGACCTTTGTCACATTTGGGGTTCTTCTTTTATTTTGGTTCCGTAGTCGGACCTTGATTGTATTTGGATTTTGTAATGTTTTATTCATGTACTTGTGTGAAGTGGCGATTGTAAGCCAACTATATATCTCTTTCCCTTATGAATTACATGGGTTGTGTGAAGATTACCTCACTTGCGACATTGCTTTCGATGCGGTTATGCCTCTAAGTCGTGCTTCGACACATAGGAGATATAGCCGCATCGAGGGCGTTACAATTGCCGAGCTTCGGGCAGCCGGGTACCTGGCGAAGGAAATCACCCACCGCCTTCCAGCCAAGGGGCAAATCGTCCCCACACCGAAGCCCAGTGAGAGGGTAGTATTAATCCCCCATTTCCTCCGCGGGCTAGGGTTTCCACTCCACCCTTTCATCCGCTGGGTGATGTTCTACTACGGGATAGACTTCCACGACCTATCCCCGAACTCCTTCCTCAATATTTCGGCGTTCATCGTTGTGTGTGAGGCGTTCCTCTGCATCCAACCCCACTTCGGGTTGTGGCTCAAAATCTTCAATGTGAAGCCGAAGGTAGTGGATGGCCAGCACGCGGAGTGCGGAGGCGCCATGGTGAGCAAGTTGACCAATGTATCCTGGAAAAAAGGCACTTTCGTGGAGACTGTCAAGGAATGGCAGAAACAATGGTTTTACATCACAGAACCCCGCGATGCCACCTGGACCGCGGCTACCGAATTTAACTCTGGCGCTCCCATGCGACTCACCTCCTGGGTCGAGAAGAGCCTGATCTTGTGTTCGTCAGACGAGATGATAGCGCTGCAAACGCGCATCCAAAGCATGGTGGACAAAGACATCAAGATCGTCGACATAATCCCAGTGATGCTGGTGCGTCGGATCCTCCCCTGCCAGAGCCGAAGCCGCCCTCTATGGTAATTCAATTCGAAGAAGCACCATACCCTGGAGAGGCTTTCCGAAACAACTCACAAATATGCCTGGAAGTTGCTCTTCAAGAGCAACGAGATACCGCTGGCCACAGATTCGGACCGCGGGAACGACATTAACTACCTCCCCAACGAGGTATGTTATTTTTAACACATCCCCTACTTGCTTGTTTCGAATATGATATCTAAGCAATTATTATCATTGCTTCTTCAGAATTGGATGAAGAGGGCGAAGCAGATCCGGTGTCCGGCTCCGCTACCTGAAGAACCAGTCATCCCGCGTTTAGCGAAGATGCTGGCACTAGCGCCCTATAAGGCACCGGAGAAGAAGGCCCAGGGGAAAGCCAAGGGGGTCCGGAGAGGCCCCCGCCGCAAGGGCACTTCGGGCGCGACGTCCGAAAACAAGACCCGCTCCTTCGCCGCCGAAGACGGCAACGATGAGGAGGAGGAGGAAAGCGATTCTCCCCCTGATGGGGGGAGGAAGAGGAGGGCGGCCTCCACAATTCTGGAGGCGGAGGTGCCCAAGAAGGCGAAAGGCCCACTCGTGGGCAGCTCCGCATGGGACATCGAAAGTAGTCCGGAGCAACGCCCCCGCACTAAGCCTTGGGCCACATCATAAGTGCTAAGACTCATATCTACCCATAAACCAAGTCTCTCCTCCTCGTTGTATTGACATGATTGGTTACTTTATTACAGTCCGGCCCATGACCGCCCCGAGCGATCCTCGTCAGGAGGTTCGTTGGATTCACAGGCGATGGCCAGCGAGTCACTGCCGACCGCTCACTCCACCAAGGCCAAGGACGACGTGGAGGTGCTGTCTCGAAGGACTTTCCCAGGCCGGGGAGAGGCTCAGGAGGCGCCAAAAGGCGATGCCTCCGTCGCCAGACACCAGGGGGAGTCGATCCCCATGGAGACTGGTGGTGAGGAGAGCCGTATTCAGTTCGGCCATCAGCCGGACTCCATCCCGGAGACCGGTACGGCTCCAGAATTCGGCACGCAACGTCCTCCAGAAGAAGGGGGTATGCCTATTCCGCCGGTGACCCCTGTCCAACCAGGGGCACTGGATAATCTGCTGGAAGCGCTATGAGGCGCTTCCATTGTGGACGAGCACTGTGTTCTTATGGGCATGGTAATTGAAAGGGTCCAGTCCGCCAAGAGCGGACTAACCGAAGCATGCAGCAGCCTGCTGACAGGTTTTGAGGTAAGCGGCGCAAGAAGAGAAAATCCCAATATAGACAGCAGCCCCTAAGACACTATCCGGTGTTCGGAAAGAAAAGTCGGACAGAGGATCAATCCTTTATTGAAGGAAACTAACTAAATTGTCTGAAATGAATATGCAGGCGTCGCTATTGGCTGCAGCCTCACATACTGCCGAGGTCTCCTAACTGAAGCGGAGACTGGAGCAGGCCGAGGAGGAGCTTGGCCAGGTGAGGAGGCAGCTCCAAGAAAAAGAAGGTATGTGATAACCCGTTATGTATTCGAAAAAAGTAGGATGACATGCATTTGACTGAAGTGCCATGATATGTATAGAAGCGATGACCGAGGTCGAGGCCCTGAGAGAGGCCCTAGTCAAAGCCGAGGGGAAGGCTGTCAAGGAGTAGGCCACCCGTAAGAGGCTCAAGGATTGGGTCAACGAAGTCCAACAGGAGCTCCAGGATGCGGTGAGGAAGTGCGAGACCTTGGAGCACAATGCGTCGGCTCAAGAGGCCGAACTTGCCAAGGCTCGTAATGTTGGGGAACGTAGCAATAATTCAAAATTTTCTACGCATCACCAAGATCAATCTATGGAGTCATCTAGCAACGATAGAGAGGGAGTGCATCTTCATACCCTTGAAGATCGCTAAGCGGAAGCATTCAAGAGAACGGGGTTGATGGAGTCGTACTCGTCATGATCCAAATCACCGATGATCCTAGCGCCGAACGGACGGCACCTCCGCGTTCAACACACGTACGGAGCGGAGACGTCTCCTCCTTCTTGATCCAGCAAGGGGGGAGGAGAAGTTGATGGAGATCCAGCAGCACGACGGCGTGGTGGTGGAAGTAGCGGGATCCCGGTAGGGCTTCGCCAAGCACAAGCGGGGAGGAAGAGGTGTCACGGAGGGAGAGGGAGGCGCCAGGGACTTCAGGTGCGGCTGACCTCCCTCCCCTCCACTATATATAGGGGCCTAGGGGGGGTGCCGGCCCCTTGTAGATCCCATCTAGGGAGGGGGGCGGCAGCCCTAGGGGTGGCTTGGCCTCCAAGCCAAGTGGAGGCGCCCCACCCCTTAGGGTTTCCAACCCTAGGCGCATGGGAGGCCCAAGGGGGGTGCACCAGCCCACCAGGGGCTGGTTCCCACGCCCCTTCAGCCCATGGGGCCCTCCGGGATAGGTGGGCCCACCCGGTGGACCCCCGGGACCCTTCCGGTGGTCCCGGTACAATACCGGTGACCCCGAAACTTTCCCGGTGGACGAAACTGTCTTCCTATATATAAATCTTTACCTCCGGACCATTCCGGAACTCCTCATGATGTCCGGGATCTCATCCCAGACTCCGAACAACTTTCGGGTTACCGCATACTAATATCTCTACAACCCTAGCGTCACCGAACCTTAACTGTGTAGACCCTACGGGTTCGGGAACCATGCAGACATGACCGAGACAACTCTCTGGCCAATAACCAACAGCGGGATCTGGATACCCATGTTGGCTCCCACATATTCCATGATGATCTCATCGGATGAACCACGATGTCAAGGATTCAATCAATCCCGTATACAATTCCCTTTGTCTATCGGTACGATACTTGCCCGAGATTCGATCGTCCGTATCTCGATACCTTGTTCAATCTCATCACCGGGAAGTCTCTTTACTCGTTCCGTAACACATCATCCCGTGATCAACTCCTTGGTCACATTGTGCACATTATGATGATGTCCTATCGAGTGGGCCCAGAGATACCTCTCTGTTTACACGGAGTGACAAATCCCAGTCTCGATTCGTGCCAACCCAACAGACACTTTCGGAGATACCCGTAGTGCACCTTTATAGCCACCCAGTTACGTTGTGATGTTTGGTACACCCAAAACATTCCTACAGTATCCGGGAGTTGCACAATCTCATGGTCTAAGGAAATGATACTTGACATTAGAAAAGCTTTAGCATACGAACTACATGATCTTGTGCTAGGCTTAGGATTGGGTCTTGTCCATGACATCATTCTCCTAATGATGTGATCCCGTTATCAACGACATCCAATGTCCATGGTCAGGAAACCGTAACCATCTATTGATCAACGAGCTAGTCAACTAGAGGCTTACTAGGGACATGGTGTTGTCTATGTATCCACACATGTATCTGAGTTTCCTATCAATACAATTCTAGCATGGATAATAAATGATTATCATGAACAAGGAAATATAATAATTATTAATTTATTATTGCCTCTAGGGCATATTTCCAACAGTCTCCCACTTGCACAAGAGTCAATAATTCAGTTCACATCGCTATGTGATCAACACTCAAGGTCACATCCCCATGTGACTAACACCCAAGAGTTTACTAGAGTCAATAATCTAGTTCACATTACCATGTGATTAACACTCAATGAGTTCTGGGTTTGATCATGTTATGCTTGTGAGAGATGTTATAGTCAACGGGTCTGAACCTTTCAGATCCGTGTGTGCTTTACAAATCTCTATGTCATCTTGTAGATGCAGCTACCAAGCTCTACTTGGAGCTATTCCAAATAACTGTTCTACTATACGAATCCGGTTTACTACTCAGAATCATCCAGATTAGTGTCAAAGATTGCATTGGCGTAACCCTTTACGACGAACTCTTTTACCACCTCCATAATCGAGAAAATTCCTTAGTCCACTAGTTACTAAGGATAAGTTCGACCGCTGTCATGTGATCCATTCCTAGATCACTCTTGTACCCCTTGACTGACTCATGGCAAGGCACACTTCAGGTGCGGTACACAGCATAGCATACTATAGAGCCTACGTCTAAAGCATAGGGGACGACCTTCGTCCTTTCTCTCAATTCTGCCGTGGTCAGGTCTTGAGTCTTACTGAATACTCATACCTTATGACACAGCCAAGAACTCCTTTGCCGATCTATATTTGAACTCCTTCAAAATTTTATCATGGTATGTGTTCGTTTGAAAGTACTATTAAGCGTTTTGATCTATCCTTATAGATCTTGATGCTCAATGTTCAAGTAGCTTAATCCAGGTTTTCCATCGAAAAACACTTTTCAAATAACCCTGCATGCTTTCCAGAAATTCTACATCATTTTTGATCAACAATATGTCAACAACATGTACTCATCAAAAATTCTATAGTGCTCCCACTCACTTCTTTGGAAATACAAGTTTCAGATAAACTTTGTATAAACCCAAAATCTTTGATCATCTCGTCAAAGCGTATATTCCAACTCCGAGATGCTTACTCCAGTCTTTAGAAAGATTGCTGGAGCTTTGCATACTTGTCAGCATTTTTTAGGATTGACAAAACCTTCTGGTTGTATCACATACAACCTTTCCTCAAAAAATGTCGAGGAAACAATGTTTTGACATCCTATCTGCAAGATTTCATAAATAATGCAGTAACTGCTAACATAATTCTAATAGACTCTTAGCATCTCTACGAGTGAGAAAGTCTCATCGTAGTCAACTCCTTGAACTTGTCGGGAAACATCTTAACGACAAGTCGAGCTTTCTTAATGGTGACACTTACCATCATTGTCTGTCTTCCTTAAAATCCATCTGCACCTAACAGCCTTACGACCATCAAGTAGTTCTTTCAAAGTCTATACTTTGTTTTATACATGGATCCTCTCTAGGATTTTATGGCCTCGAGCCATTCGTCGGAATCCGGGCCCACCATCGCTTCTCCATAGCTCGTAGGTTCATTGTTGTCTAGCAACATGACTTCCAAGACAGGATTACGTACCACTCTGAAGTAGTACACATCCTTGTCGACCTATGAGGTTTGGTAGTGACTTGATCCAAAGTTTCATGATCACTATCATAAGCTTCCACTTCAATTGGTGTAGGTGCCACAGGAACAACTTCTTGTGCCCTGCTACGCACTAGTTGAAGTGAAGGTTCAATAACCTCATCAAGTCTCTACCATCCTCCCACACAATTCTTTTGAGAGAAACTTTTCCTCGAGAAAGGACCCGTTTCTAAAAACAATCACTTTTGCTTCTGGATCTGAAATAGGAGGTATACCCAACTGTTTTGGGTATTCTATGAAGATGCATTTATCCGCTTTGGGTTCAAGCTTATTAGCCTGAAACTTTTTTCACATAAGCGTCGCAGCCCCAAACTTTTAAGAAACGATAGCTTAGGTTTCTCTAAACCATAGTTCATACGGTGTCGTCTCAACGGAATTGTGTGGCGCCCTATTTAAAGTGAGTGTGGTTGTCTCTAATTCCTAACCCATAAACGATAGTGGTAATTCGGTAAGAGACATCATGGTATGCACCATATCCAATAGGGTGCAGTTGTGATGTTCGGACACACCTATGGTGGTACAGGCGGTATTAGTTGTGAAACAATTTCCACAATGTCTTAATTGTGTGCCAAACTCGTAACTCAGATATTCATCTCTTTGATCATATCATATCATAGACATTTTATCATCTTGTCACGAAGATCTTCAACTTCACTCTGAAATTACTTAAACCTTTCAATAATTCAGACTTGTGTTTCATCAAGTAAATATACTCAGCATCTACTCAAGTCATCCGTGAAGTAAGAACATAACGATATCCACTGCGTGCCTCGGCACTTATTGGACTGCCCACATCAAGATGTATTACTTCCAACAAGTTGCTTTCTTGTTCCATCTTACTGAAAACGAGGCCTTTCAGTCATCTTGCCCATGTGGTATGATTTGCATGTCTCAAGTGATTCAAAATCAAGTGAGTCCAAACGATCCATATGCATGGAGTTTCTTCATGCATATCTACCAATAGACATGGTTCGCATGTCTCAATCTTTTCAAAAACGAGTGAGTCCAAAGATCCATCAACATGGAGCTTCATCATGCGTTTTATACCAACATGACTCAAATGGCAGTGCCACAAGTATGTGGTACTATCATTACTATCTTATATCTTTTGGCATGAACATGTGTATCACTATGATCGAGATTCAATAAACCATTCATTTTAGGTGCAAGACCATTGAAGGTATTATTCAAATAAACAGAGTAACCATTATTCTCCTTAAATGAATAACCGTATTGCGATAAACATAATCCAATCATGTCTACGCTCAACGCAAACACCAAATAACAATTATTTAGGTTTAACACCAATCTCGATGGTAGAGGGAGCATGCGGTGCTTGATCACATCAACCATGGAAACACTTCCAACACATATCGTCATCTCACCTTCAGCTAGTCTCCGTTTATTCCGTAGCCTTTTATTTCGAGTTACTAACACTTAGCAACTGAACCGGTATTTTAATAGCCTAGTGCTACTAGGAGTACTAGTAAAGTACACATTAATATAACGTATATCCAAAAATACTTTTGTCGACCTTGCCAGCCTTCTCATCTATCAAGTATCTAGGGTAGTTCTGCTTCAGTGACAGTTCCCCTCATTACAGAAGCACTTAGTCTCGGGTTTGGTTCAACCTTGGGTTTCTTCACTAGAGAAACAACTTATTTGCCGTCTCATGAAGTATCCCTTCTTTCCCTTGCGCTTCTTGAAACTAGTGGTTTAACCATCAACAACTGATGTTCCTACTTGATTTCTACTTTCGCGGTGTCAAACATCGCGAATTGCTCAAGGATCATCATGTCTATCCCTGATATGTTATAGTTCATCACAAAGCTCCAATAGCTTGGTGGCAATGACTATGGAGAACTATCACTATCTCATCTGCAAGATTAAATCCCACTCGATTCAAGCGATTGTAGTACTCAGATAATCTGAGCACATGCTCAACGATTGAGCTTTTCTCCCTTAGTTTGCAGGCTTAAGAAACTTGTCAGAGGTCTCATACCTCTTGACGTGGGCACTAGTCTGAAATCCCAATTTCAGTCTTTGGAACATCTCATATGTTCTACGATGTTTCAAAAATGTTTTTGGTGCCACAATTCTAAACCGTTAGCATTACGCATTGAACTATCATGTAGTCATCAAAACGTGTATGTCAGATGTTTCCCAACATCTACAGACGATGCTTGAGGTTCAGCACACTGAGCGGTACATTAAGGACATAATCCTTCTGTGCAGCAATGAGGACAATCCTCAGTTTACGGACCCAGGCCGCATAATTGCTACTGTCAACTCTCAACTAAATTTTCTCTAGGAACATATCTAAAATAGTAGAACTAAAGCGTAAGCTACGACATAATTTGCAAAGTCATTTTGACTATGTTCATGATAATTAAGTTCATCTGATCAAATTATTCAATGAACTCCCACTTAGATAGACATCCCTCTAGTCATCTAAGTGATACATGATCCGAGTCAACTAGGCCGTGTCCGATCATCACATGAGACGGACTAGTCATCATCGGTGAACATCTTCATGTTGATCGTATCTTCTATACGACTCATGTTTGACCTTTCGGTCTTCCGTGTTCCGAGGCCATGTATGTACATGCTAGGCTCGTCAAGTTAACCTATGTGTATTGCGTGTGTAAATCTGGCTTAGACCCGTTGTATGCGAACATTAGAACCTATCACACCCGATCATCACGTGGTGCTTCGGAACAACGGACCTTAGCAACGGTGCATAGTTAGGGGGAACACTTTCTTGAAATTATTGCGAGGGATCATCTTATTTATACTACCCTCGTTCTAAGCAAATAAGATGTAAAACATGACAAACATCACATGCAAATCATAAAGTGACATGATATGGCCAATATCATCTTGCGCCTTTGATCTCCATCTTCGAGGCGCGGCATGAACACCATCGTCACCGGCATGACACCATGATCTCCATCATCATGATCTCCATCATCGTGTCTTCATGAAGTTGTCTCGCCAACTATTACTTCTACTACTATGCCTAACGGTTAGCAATAAAGTAAAGTAATTACATGACGTTTATGTTGACACGCAGGTCATAAATAAATTAAGACAACTCCTAAGGCTCCTGCCGGTTGTCATACTCATCGACATGCAAGTCGTGATTCCTATTACAAGAACATGATCAATCTCATACATCACATATATCATTCATCACATCCTTTTGGCCATATCACATTACATAGCATACCCTGCAAAAACAAGTTAGACGTCCTCTAATTGTTGTTGCATGTTTTACGTGGCTGCTATGGGTTTCTAGCAAGAACGTTTCTTACCTACACAAAACCACAACGGTGATATGCCAATTGCTATTTACCCTTCATAAGGACCCTTTTCATCGAATCCGATCCAACTAAAGTGGGAGAGACAGACACCCGCCAGCCACCTTATGCATCAAGTGCATGTCAGTCGGTGGAACCAGTCTCACGTAAGCGTACGTGTAAGGTCGGTCCGGGCCGCTTCATCCCACAATGCCGCCGGACCAAGATAAGACTAGTAACGGTAGGAAAATTGAAAAAATCATCGCCCACAACTGCTTTGTGTTCTATTCGTGCATAGAATCTACGCATAGACCTAGCTCATGATGCCACTATTGGGGAACGTAGCAATAGTTTAAAATTTTCTACGCATCACCAAGATCAATCTATGGAGTCATCTAGCAATGAGAGAGAGGGAGTGCATCTTCATACCCTTGAAGATCGCTAAGAGGAAGCGACCAAGAGAACAGGGTTGATGGAGTCGTACTCGTCGTGATCCAAATCACCGATGATCCTAGCGCTGAACGGACGTCACCTCCGCGTTCAACACACGTACAGAGTAGAGACGCCTCCTCCTTCTTGATCCAGCAAGGGGGGAGGAGAATTCGATGGAGATCCAGCAGCACGACGGCGTGGTGGTGGAAGTAGCGGGATCCTGGCAGGGGTTCGCCAAGCACAAGCGGGGAGGAAGAGGTGTCACGGAGGGAGAGGGAGGCGCCAGGGACTTCAAGTGCGGCTGCCCTCCCTCCACTCCACTATATATAGGGGCCTAGGGGGGCGCCGGCCCCATGTAGATCCCATCTAGGGAGGGGGCGGCAGCCCTAGGGGTGGCTTGGCCTCCAAGCCAAGTGGAGGCGCCCCCACCCCTTAGGGTTTCCAACCCTAGGCGCATGGGAGGCCCAAGGGGGGTGCACCAGCCCACCAGGGGCTGGTTCCCACGCCCCTTCAGCCCATGGGGCCCTCCGGGATAGGTGGCCCCACCCGGTGGACCCCCGGGACCCTTCCGGTGGTCCCGGTACAATACCGGTGACCCCGAAACTTTCCCGGTGGACGAAACTGTCTTCCTATATATAAATCTTTACCTCCGGACCATTCCGGAACTCCTCATGATGTCCGGGATCTCATCCCAGACTCCGAACAACTTTCGGGTTACCGCATACTAATATCTCTACAACCCTAGCGTCACCGAACCTTAACTGTGTAGACCCTACGGGTTCGGGAACCATGCAGACATGACCGAGACAACTCTCTGGCCAATAACCAACAGCGGGATCTGGATACCCATGTTGGCTCCCACATATTCCATGATGATCTCATCGGATGAACCACGATGTCAAGGATTCAATCAATCCCGTATACAATTCCCTTTGTCTATCGGTACGATACTTGCCCGAGATTCGATCGTCCGTATCTCGATACCTTGTTCAATCTCGTCACCGGGAAGTCTCTTTACTCGTTCCGTAACACATCATCCCGTGATCAACTCCTTGGTCACATTGTGCACATTATGATGATGTCCTATCGAGTGGGCCCAGAGATACCTCTCCGTTTACACGGAGTGACAAATCCCAGTCTCGATTCGTGCCAACCCAACAGACACTTTCGGAGATACCCGTAGTGCACCTTTATAGCCACCCAGTTACGTTGTGATGTTTGGTACACCCAAAACATTCCTACAGTATCCGGGAGTTGCACAATCTCATGGTCTAAAGAAATGATACTTGACATTAGAAAAGCTTTAGCATACGAACTACATGATCTTGTGCTAGGCTTAGGATTGGGTCTTGTCCATGACATCATTCTCCTAATGATGTGATCCCGTTATCAACGACATCCAATGTCCATGGTCAGGAAACCGTAACCATCTATTGATCAACGAGCTAGTCAACTAGAGGCTTACTAGGGACATGGTGTTGTCTATGTATCCACACATGTATCTGAGTTTCCTATCAATACAATTCTACCATGGATAATAAATGATTATCATGAACAAGGAAAGATAATAATAACTAATTTATTATTGCCTCTAGGGCATATTTCCAACACGTAAGAGTGCAGAGACGGCCCGGAGTGAAGCCCAGGGCGCCCTCCAGGAGATCCAGGAGGCCAGGAAGATCGCGGCGGGTAAGGCATTCAATATGCAAAGCAAGAATGTTAAGAGGAAATATCTTTTACTGACCCGGATTCGGAGTTCTTCAGGGGATTTTGTTGATCTACCACGCAGTGTGACCGACGCCGCGGAGTTCTTTCGAGCCGAAGAAGGGGACTCCACAGATAAGCTGTTCTGGTCACAATATCTTGCACCGGAACATCAGGTGCCCTTCAGCGATCAGCTAAAACAGCTGGTCGAGCTGCACAGGGTGGCCGAACTGGCCATGAAGGATTTAATAATCCGGCTGTGGCCAGCCGAAGCTATACCCAGCAGTTACTTTGGCCTCGTGAAGAGGCTGGTTGATGCCTGTCCTCGGTTGGACATCATCAAGCGGTCTGTCTGCATTGAGGGCGCGCGTCTGGCCTTCTCCTATGTCAAGGTCTGGTGGGCGAAGATGGACGACGTCAAGTTGGTGACCGAGGGGCCGCCTGAGGGCAAGGAGCACCACACACCCGAGCGATACTTTGGTGATGTCTTGGAGGGGTCCCGCATTGTTGTGAATCAATGTGCGAAAGACACAATCTTTGAATGAATATATTTAAGTTCCTTCTGCCTTGGATGATAGAACAAAGTGGGTTTGTAATATAATGCTTGTTATGTTTTTAAATTTTACCTCCTATGCGGCCGTGTTGTATGAAATCTAAGGGTTAACCAATCGTCGGCTTCTACCCCCACATAGGTAGTACGGAGGTGTTCGTGATGGAATCTAAAAAATCTTGATCCAATTTTATGGTCCTTGAAGGAGTTGTTTAGTGCAACGAACCAGGCACCAAGACTATGCGGCTTTAACGCCCTCACTTAGCAATAGGAGTTCGACATTAAAAACATGGGTGCAGCCCCTAGTATCCGAACTAGAGTGCTATAAGCGTCTGATCGGGAAGTATCAATCCTTCGCGTAATGCGGAAGAAATCTCCAACGATTTCCAACCTCCGAACAGTTGACCGGCTCTCGCCGCATCATGACAGTCAGTTTTTGGCTTTCTCTATTGAGGTGCTCCTTTGGATAAACCAAGGCATAATCGCAGTAGTTCTCCCTTTACTACCGTAGCCGATATACCGGAACGTAATGTAGCAAGCACAGGAGCCGGGCAACCCAACTATTGACCAAAGACATGATTCAGAGCCAATGCATATAATGCTAAATTCAAGGTGCCGAACTATACTTATAAAAAGTGTTTGGACTTTTGTTGCCGTAGTGTGGGGTGCTATGAAGCCCCTGGCAAACATCAAACGTACCGAAGTGTACGGGTGCTACCTGATAAAGTTACCAGAAAAGACAAAATAGGAAGAAAAAGAAGAACAAGTGATAAGCTAGGGCCGTAAAATTTGAGCCGCAAACTGTTCTTATTATAATTTCGTTGGTGCGTTAAAGTGCGTTTATACAAGTAATGCAATAAGAAGGAGGCTAGTTACTATGCCTTAACCAAGGGAGAACTGCACGTGGGTCCTGAAAAATAGGTAGAGTGATCGTTAACGAAACCACCTAGAGAAGTCCCCCATATGCCTGTGCTTCTTGCCGCCTTGGTGTGTTTGTCCTTCAAGAGTACCGATGATGAGGCCATCAGGTGGGGCCTGCGGGATTGAAGCCTGAGAAGGAAATGAATAAAAGTGAAAGTATGTTTGTATCCGGTGTCGGTTGAGCCATACTGTGGATCACAAGCTAGCTATGCCTCCGTCGATGCCCATGGAATTTTGAGTGCGTAATTATGTATGTGCGGTGTGAATGCCGCCACTTGATCGGGACTGAGACGGAGGTCGGATTGCTAGTCGAGCTCCTGACGAGCCGAGTTGTCCTGCTGTAGGGTAGTTCGGATCCTCTTGACCGTGTCCATGGGCTCGGCAGCCGAATGAAGGTTCTTCTTGAGAAGGCCTCTCTGTACTTCTGCTGCTAAGGCATCTATGTGCTCTTCTCCATGGAGGGAGCATTCCGTATTTCCATTGACTGTTATGACGCCACGTGGGCCGGGCATCTTGAGCTTGAGATAAGCATAGTGTGGCACTGTGTTAAATCGGGCGAATGTAGTTCGTCCGAGCAGCGCATGATAGCCGCTGCGAAAGGGGACGATATTGAAGATTAACTCCTTGCTTCGGAAGTTGTCCGAATATCCAAAGACAACCTCTAGTGTGGTTGAGCCCGTGTAGCGGGCCTCTACGCCCAATATGACTCCTTTGAAGGTAGTGTTTGTGGGTTTGATCCATGATGGATGAATGCCCATTTTGCGCACTGTATCCTGATAGAGCAAGTTGAGGCTGCTGCACCGTCCATCAGGACTCACGTCAGGTGGAACCCATCAATTACTGGGTCCAGGACCAGTGCGGCTGATCCGTCGTGACGGATGTTGGTCGGATGATCCCGGCGATCAAAAGTGATCGGGCATGACGACCATGGATTGAATTTTGGGGATACTGGATCCATTGCGTAGACGTCCCTGAGTGCGCGCTTGCGCTCCCTCTTGGGGATGTGTGTAGCATATATCATGTTCACCGTTTTGACCTAAGGGGGAAACTTCTTCTGTCCCCCTGTGTTTGGTTGCAGGGGATCCTCGTCATCATCCTTGCTCTGCGATCCCTTTTCCTTGTTCTCGGCATTTAACTTGCCGGCTTGCTTAAAAACCCAGCAATCTCTGTTTGTATGGTTGGCTGGTTTGTCCGGGGTGCCATGGATTTGGCACGGACGGTCGAGTATGCGGTCCAGGCTGGATGGTCCCTGATGTTTCTCTTGTATGGTTTCTTCCGCTGGCTGGACTTGGAGCCGCTGGATCCGACATTGACTGTAGTGTCGTCGGTATTATTACCATTGCTTCGGCGCTTGTCTCTGTTACGTCGGAGCTTGCCGTTGCTGTTTTTGGCCTCAGAGGGGCCTGCGTCATTGGCCGTATTTTTACTATGAGCCAGCCAGCTATCCTCACCCGCACAAAATCGGGTCATAAGTGTCGTGAGGGCTACCATAGATTTCGGCTTTTCTTGGCCGAGTTGGCGGGCGAGCCATTCGTCTCGGATGCTATGTTCAAAGGCCGCTAGAGCTACGGCATCCGGACAATTGACGATCTGGTTCTTTTTTGTTAGGAACCTAGTCCAAAATTTCCTGGCTGACTCTCCAGGTTGTTGGACTATGTGTCTTAAATCATCAGCGTCTGGTGGTCAGACATATGTACCTTGGAAGTTGTCGAGGAAGGCTTCTTCCAAGTCCTCCCAGCTGCCGATAGAATTTTCAGGCAGGCTATTTAACCAGTGTTGAGCTAGCCCTTTGAGCTTTAGTGGGAGGTATTTGATAGTGTGCAGGTCATCTCTGCGGTCCATGTGGATATGGAGAACAAAATCCTTGATCCATACCGCGGGGTTGGTTGTTCCGTCGTATGATTCAATGTTAACGGGTTTGAACCCTTCGGGGAATTAATGATCCATTACTTCATCGGTGAAGAAAAGGGGGTGTGTGGCACCTCTATATCGGGCCGCGTCGCGACGTAGCTCCGATGGAGTTTGGCTGCGGTTGTCGGCTCGGGTGTGACTAGGTTTTTCACGTCCGAATAGGTAGCCATCATCACGTGTCGAGGAACGTCCTCGCGATCTGTAAATCGATTGGGTATATCCTGCTTTATTGTTCAGGTCATGTCGAAGGTGATATGTATGACCGTGAGCTGATTTACCTCTACCTTTGCGATGAGGCAAGGAGGGCTGGTGTTCGGCTTGAGTTGCCGCTTTGTCCCATCCACGTGGTGGTCGGTCAGCCGCATTGCGCGATGGTGGTATGTGTTCCGGCGCCTCATCGTTGAACTGAGGTAGTAATTTGCGTTTCGGGTAGCTTTTGGCCGGGCGCTTGAGACCGTATTCTTCGGCTGCTAGGACGTCAGTACATTTAGCGTTGAGCAGATATTGGTCAGCTTGAAGCTGCTACTACTTCTTTTTCAGGCTCCTTGCAATGGCTATTAGATGGCGCTTGAAGCGCTCCTGCTCAAGAGGTTCCTCAGGCATGATGAAATCCTCGGTGCCGAGGCTCGCCTCATCCTCGGAGAGCGGAAGATAATTACTGTCCTCCGAGTCCTCATGTGTGGCCTGTCTACCAGGGCTAACCTACCCATCTTCTCGTTCATCCCATTCGGTAGCTGCGTCAACGGGGTCTTCGTAGTCTTCGGCACCTTTCGGAGTGTTATCTTCTCCTGTGTCGGTGTTGCTATCTTTATTGCGGCGTGACTTAGAGCAGCGCCGCTGACGCCGGTGTTTCGATTGTATCTCAGGAGGTTTATCCTGAACTAGGTATTCTTTGTCAGCGCAGCTATTCTCCTTTGGTGCATCCACCATGTACACATTGTACGAGGAAGTGGCCGTCCAGCGTCCGGTGAACGGCGGGTCCTGGGTCTCTTCTTCTCCGGCATCGTCGTCCATACCGCCAATGTCATCGGAGCCATAATCGAGCATGTCGGTTATGTCTTCGACAGTGGCTATAAAGTGGGTGGCGGGTGGGGAGCGAAATTCCCTATCATCAGCTTCTAGTTCGAACCGGATATAGTTCGGCTATGGATCCCCCGCCAAGGACAGGTTTTTTAGTGAGCTTAGCACGTCGCCCAAGGGTGAGTGCTGGAAGATGTATGTGGCACTGAACTCGAAGATCGATAAATGATCAAGTTCAGCATCCGTGGACTCACATGGTTCGGAACTTACACCCGGAGACGAGTCCAGGGCTCCGGTGACAAGAATATTGTGTGAGTTTAAGTCCATGTGCGGCTCCAATGCCAGGGAATCTGTGGCCTCCGTGGTGGGGTTGAACCTCCAGCCCTTAGATGGCGCTGTATGCTCTGGATCTAAGGCCAGAGCAATTACAGGAGCTATCTCTGGGATATGGTCCGATGAAAGATTTTGATCATGTTCATCGAGGTGACCAGGAGCGATCGCTGTGGTCTCGAATCCAGCGAAGATCAGATCTCCATGGATGTCCGCGACGTAGTTCAATCTCCCAAATCTGACATGGTGGCCAGGGGCGTAGCTATCGATCTGCTCCAGTTGGCCAAACGAGCTGGCCTGCAGTGCGAAGCCGCCGAACACGAAAATCTGTCCGGGGAGGAAGGTTTCTCCTTGGACAGTGTCATTGTTGACGATTGAAGGGGCCATCGAACATTTTGAGGACGGCACAGTGGAACTCTCAATGAAAGCACCAATGTCGGTGTCAAAACCGGCGTATCTTGGGTAGGGGGTCCCGAACTGTGCGTCTGAGGTCGATGGTAACAGGAGACAGGGGACACGATGTTTACCCAGGTTCGGGCCCTCTCTATGGAGGTAATACCCTACTTCCTACTTGATTGATCTTGATGAATATGAGTATTAAAAGAGTTAATCTACCATGAGATCGGAATGGCTAAACCCTAGAAGTCTAGCCTATATGACTATGGTAATGAGTCTCTCCCTCTCTGGACTAAGCCCTTTGGTTTATATAAACACTAGGAGGATCTAGGGTTACATAAGGTTGGTTACAAATAAAGGAATCTACATATTTGATCACCAAGCTTGCCCTCCATGTCAAGGAGAGTCCCATCCGGACACGGGTGCAGTCTTTGGTCTTTGTATCTTCACAGCCCATCAGTCCGGCCCATGGCTAACAGGCCGGATGCCCTAGGACCCCTTAGTCCAGGACTCCCTCACCCTCCATAATACATCATCATGCACAACACATCGAATGGTTCTCTAATCATTCGTCATCACCTTGAGCCACCGTACTATCTGTTTGAATTGAGTTGCCAACGTGTTCAATGCCTTGCAACATATAAATATGAAATCCACCATGCTACTCAAGACATTGTTTGATTTTAGTGGAATCTGCACAAAAAGATACGCTGGTTAATCTGGCTCCATGTGCCATTTCAATGTGCAAACTGATGAGAAACCATGCTCATTTGAATGGAGCTACCAATGTCTTCAAGGCAGAATACTACCTTTAAGAAGGGTAAAAAGAAATACAAAAAGAGAGATGGTTGCTTTACTTGTAGTTCAGAGGAACACTAGGCAAACAAATGCCCAAACAAGTACAAGAAGCCAGGACAGGACTCCAAGTTTGTCAATGTCACTCTGAGCAACAATGATGGGGCATTTGGGTATCGTAATCTGTTTGTCGTACTTTCAGTTTGTCAGTCCACCGATTGGTGGGTTCAAACTAGGGCCAATATTCATGTGTGTGTTGATGTGTCTTTGTTTTCTTGCAGCATATAAATACGAAATCAACAGGGATGCTCAACTTGATATTAGTGGAACTTCACAAAATGTTCAGATAGTTTGTCTCCTCCATAATATTTCATCACGCACAATACATCGAATGGTTCTATAATCATTCGTTGTCACCTTGATCCACCGGACTATCAGATGACAAACTTGTCAGGACCCCGATTCCAAGTCACATCGATCTAGCCGGTAACACCTCATATCACTTTGCTGCCTCACGCACGGTATTCCCACGGGTGTCGCCTTACCATGGCACGGGACCGTTTGCGCCTTTTGGCTCACGTATATGATAGTGTCGCTAGCATCAATATGACAGAGAACCCGGGCCGACATGACTAGTCGTGAACCCAAAGTGGCACTAACTTACGGGGACAGGCATACATGAATCAACATCGAGCATGTCGGTCAACAGCGTGCGAATCCGGGCTATAGCACTAGGCTAACAGGACTCCGGTGAACCGGGCTGTAGCAGGCTAGGCAGGACTCCGGATATCACCGCATGACATTTCCCCGAAGGGACAGACACAGGAACGAAGTGAATCACATGCCGGCCACTCAAGTGTTCCGGAGCAGTAGTGCTGGGCTAGCAGGACTCTGGTGAACCAGGCTGTAGCGGACTACTATGGCTCATGGAAGCAGAGGACTACATTTCCCCATAAGAGAGGCTACCAAGGATAAACAACTAGGTTGCCGGATCCCACACATACCAAGCATTTCAATCATACACACAATATGCTCGATATGTGTAAATACAACATGGCATCACACAAAAACTCTATGACTCAAAGTACTTATTCATTAGGCTTCGAGGAGCGACATATTACAAACATGGGTCTCATGACCCAACATTCAGAGCATACAAGTCAAAGCACATGCGGAAGTTTAACATGTCTGAGTATAGACATCTACAAATGAAAAAGGCTGAGAAGCCTGACTATCTACCAGATCCTGCCGAGGGCACAAGATCGTAGCTGAGGTATCAAGCTAAACGTCGAAGTCCACAGGGAACTACTAGTGACACTGAAGTCTCTCTGCAAAAACATAAATTAAGCAAACGTGAATACAAATGTATCCAGCAAGACTTACATCAGAACTAACTACATATGCATCATTATCAACAAAGGGGTGGTGGAGTTTAACTGCAGCAAGCCAGCCTTGACTCAGTGGCTATCCTATACTACGACTGCAAGTAACTCTTTGAGGTGGCGCACACGAGTCCACATATTCACCATATCAATACACCACTATGGATCCGCTCTCGTCTCCCTACGAGAACGCCATCCATAGCACTCATGCTTATCTTGCACATTTTAGAGTATCCACTTTCACTTGTCTATGAACTGTACAGGCAACCAAGAAGTCTTTTACCGCGGACACGGCTATTCAAATAGATCATTTATAACCCTGCAGGGGTGTACTTCTTCACACACACTCTCGCCACTTACCACCATGTACACGTCGTGTATCTCGGCAACCTTCAAGCGGAAGCCTGGCGAGGGAGTCGGCCAAGACCTGACTAACAAAGAAGTCTCTAGTCCAGGTTTATCGCTTATTCGGGTTCCATCCTATAACGCCCCGAGACCGATGTGCCAGGTGTCCTCCAGTTATTCGTTGTTGTTGCCTTGTCATGTGCTTGCATGTCATGCATTGCATACCATGTCATCATGTGCATTGCATCATCATGTTTTCAAAACCTGCATTCGTCCGGGTTCCCCCAGTTCCTTCTATTGTCCGTTCTGAGCCCAGCCACACTTGCACGCGCCCGTGGCATGTCCGAAATAGTATTTTATAAGTGGTCGGAAAATGTTCTTGGAGTGGGATGAAAGTTGGCGTGCAGTGTTTTTATGTTGTAGGTAGGCCGCCTGTCAATTTTCGTCGCATTCGGAGTTCATTTGACGCCCCAACGGATAACTATAGCGACAATATAGTCGGTCAAACGTCGGGCGTTTTCGGTCTCCGGAAACAGCTGCCGGGCTGCATCTCTCTTCTGTTCTCTCGGCCCAAAGCTTTTTGCACAGTCTGCTGTCAACCGCCAAGCCCCGAAACCCTCTCTGCACAGTGCACCGAACCCCTCGCGCGTGTCCGGAAGTTGTCCCGGACCCGACCCGAGCAGTCGTCACCCTTGTGTCCGGATCATCCCCAAACGTCTACAAAATGTCATCATTTTCCTATTTGGACTTCCTAGTGTTTTTTTTCTCGACCGCTCGATTTTAATTGGAGGGACGGATTAGCCCCTAAACTTCCCTCTTTTCCATATATATATAGTCCACTCCTAGACTATTTTGGACAAACCCTAGATCCTAGGGGTCTTGTCCCATCGATCCCACCGCGCCGCCACTCCACCTTGTTTCCTCGGGATCCCTCCTGGACCAACCAGCAGCTTCCCGCACGAGCCCCCTCCTCCTGCTTCGATCCCCCAGCGGATCGGGAGAGCTCGTCGCTGCCGTGTCACGTTTCTGGCCTCTCATCCGGCCGGCAGGCGAAAACCACCACTGCCAGGCTGCACCTCTCCTTCCCTTCTTCCCCTACGGTTTTCTCTCCTTCCCGTTCGATCTCTCTCATGATCTCCCTCTCTCTATGTAGTTCATCGCTCCAGGAATGGCCGCTGCTCGCGGAAGCCGCCAACGTCTGCCTCTGGCCCAG
Source organism: Triticum urartu (assembly GCF_003073215.2). Lineage (NCBI taxonomy): Eukaryota > Viridiplantae > Streptophyta > Magnoliopsida > Poales > Poaceae > Triticum > Triticum urartu. The sequence goes on along the minus strand of NC_053024.1, from coordinate 336,061,588 downwards.
ATCCGACCATCTCCGACGCCTCCTCGTCGGATCCCGCCGTCAAGTCCCCATCCCGTCGTCGCGTGGAGCTCCACCGCCAAGTTCCATGCCGCCCCGCCTGCTCTTTCTCGCTGCCGTGCCCGTTGCTTGTCTTACCGCGGCCAGCACCTGAACCCGATGATGCTCTGCTGCTCACCCCGCCGTCCAGATCAGGCTGAAGCCGCCTCCTCCAGCCGCCATGGCCCCCGAGGCCTCCCTGCAAGACCACCACCGCTGCCATGGACCAGCGCCGCCATTCAATTCACGTCCGGCCCCGTTCTGGACCGGATCTCCTCTGCTCCGCCGCCCATCCGCCGAGTCCACCATGATCCAGCCGGTTCCCGTGCGCCCTCGCCCGTGCAAGTTCCTCGTCGCGCCTCCCATCGTCAAGTTTCCTGCCGTTGCTCTGCTTCCTGACGAGAATAGGATGAGGTGCCCGCTCGCCCGTCCAGCGCTCGCGTTGACTTGGCATCGTTGGACTACAGTACCAAGGCCCAGCAGCGCTTTCTTTTGGCCTCTCCTCGCGGCCCAGTTCGGCGCTCCCACCGATCTACTTCTTCCTCAGGCTGTTGGCCCAGCGTGAGCAGCTCCCCCCAGCCCAGTTCGCCTCAGTTTCAGCCCATGGACATATTTTTTCCCCCTGAACGAATTTATCTTTTATTCCAGAGGCTCCCAGTTTTACAGAAAAGTCCCTAGCCTTCATGCATATAATTACTCATGAACCGTGCATCGGAATTAAATAAACTTTATATGTAAAATGTCTAGAATTTTGTCTAGTTTAATAATTTGCCACTTTCATCCATGTTTAAAATGTTTAAAATGATGTTTGGCTAAATTTGCTCCTATGCCATGTTAAAATGATTTAATTCATAACGAAATAACCGTAACACCGAATTTAATAAACTTTATATGTAAATGGGGTGGAAAAATGCCTAGTTTAACATGGTGGTTTATTTTGCATGTTTAATAACTTGAAAATTATGTTTAGGGCAGAACAGTACCAAATCTAATTTATGCACATGAGGAGTTTCCGGATTTGTTGTTCGTTGCTTCCGGCCTCATTTAACCTTGACTAGATAGGTAGTTTTACTTTGCTTCACCCTCTTGCCATGTTTAACAACATTTAATATTGTTGGGTACATAAACGAGATCGAACTAAATAACTTGTCGTGGTGTTTCGCCAATATGCAACTCGTTGCATATTGAGCTCCACTTAATTTGTAGGATTGCTTGTGCACTTTGCCATGCCATGCCCTCTTTAAACCGGACATGCATCATTCTTGTTTGCGCATCATGCCATCTCTATGTGGTGGTTGTTTACTAGGTTGTTTGCTCTTTTCCGGTGTTGTTTCTTCGGGTTGGTTCTGATAACGTCGCGTTTGTGAGGAACCGTTCGACTTTGTCCATTTGTCTTCTTCATGGACTCGTCCTTCTTCCTTGCGGGATTTCAGGCAAGATGATCATACCCTCGAAATCACTTCTATCTTTGCTTGCTAGTTGCTCGCTCTTTTGCTATGCCTATGCTGCGATACCTACCACTTGCTTATCATGCCTCCTATATTGTTGAACCAAGCCTCTAACCCACCTTGTCCTAGCAAACCGTTGTTTGGCTATGTTACCGCTTTGCTCAGCCCCTCTTATAGCGTTGTTAGTTGTAGGTGAAGATTGAAGTTTGTTCCTTGTTGGAACATGTAGATGTTGTTCCTTGTTGGAACATGGTTACTTGTTGGGATATCATGATATATCTTATTTAATTAATGCATCTATATACTTGGTAAAGGGTGGAAGGCTCGGCCTTATGCCTGGTGTTTTGTTCCACTCTTGCCGCCCTAGTTTCCGTCATATCGGTGTTATGTTCCTGGATTTTGTGTTCCTTATGCGGTTGGGCTATTATGGAAACCCCTTGATAGTTCGCCTTGGATAAAACTCCTCCAGCAATGCCCAACATTGGTTTTACCATTCGCCACCTAGCCTTTTCTTTTCCCTTGGGAGTCGCGCTCCTGAGGGTCATCATTATTTTAACCCCCCCCCGGGGCAGTGCTCCTCTGAGTGTTGGTCCAAACTAGAGCCCTGTGTAGCGCCCCCTCGGGGAAACTCGAGGTTTGGTTTTAGTTGTACGGACTGCTCATCTGAGTGTGCCGTGAGAACGAGATATGTGTAGCTCCTATCGGGATTTGTCGGCACATTCGGGCGGTGTTGCTGGATTTGTTTTAACTTGTCGAAGTTGTCTTGTAGAACCGGGATACCGAGTCTGATCGGAATGTCTCGGGAGAAGGTATATCCTTCATTGACCGTGAGAGCTTGTCATGGGCTAAGTTGGGACACCCCTGCAGGGATTGAACTTTCGAAAGCCGTGCCCGCGGTTATGGGCAGATGGGAATTTGTTAATGTCCGGTTGTAGAAAACCTGAAGTTGACCTAAATTAAAACACATCAACCACGTGTGTAACCGTGATGGTCTCTTTCCGGCGAAGTGCGGGAAGTGAACACGGTGTTGGAGTTATGCTTGACGTAGGTTGTTCTAGGATCACTTCTTGATAATAGTTGTCCGACCATGCTTTTGCCTTCTCTTCTCGCTCTCCTTTGCGAATAGGTTAGCCACCATATATGCTAGTCGCTTGCTACAGCTCCACATCATACCTTTACATTACCAAGAAGCTTAAATAGTCTTGATCGCGAGGGTGTGAGATTGCTGAGTCCCCGTGACTCACAGACACTTCCTAAACCAGCTTGCAGGTGCCGTTGAACCGAGCAGGTGACGCAACCAAGCTCAAGGAGGAGCTCGATGAAGATCTTATCCTTTGTGTTGTTTGTTCTAGTTGATCAGTAGTGGAGCCCAGTTGGGCCGATCGGGGATATGTGTAGCATTTGGGGTAGTCTTCTTTTATGATGTAATGCTTTGTTCATGTATTGTGTGAAGTGGCGATTGTAAGCCAACTATGTATCTCTTTCCCTTATGTATTACATGGGTTGTGTGAAGATTACCTCACTTGCAACATTCCTTTCAATGCGGTTATGCCTCTAAGTCGTGCTTCGACACGTGGGAGATATAGCCGCATCGAGGGCGTTACACATCCGCGAGGAGATCCGGCTAGGGTTTCTGTCAGATCACGGGTTCCGGCAGAGCCTTAAGGTTCGAACACTGGGGTGCGCGTAGAGATTACACCTTCTACCTCCCCGTCTCGCAAAGATCTAAACTACTGAAAGAACTGCACAAGGGACACAAGATTTATACTGGTTTGGGCCACCATTGTGGTGTAATACCCTACTCCAGTGTGTGGTTGGTGGATTGCCTCCTGGGGCTGGTGATGATGAACAATACAAGGAAGAACAGCCTCGCGAGGGTCTGTTCTTGGCTGGGGCGATGAACTGCTAGGAGGAGTTCAGTCACCCTTCTCTCTCTCCGATTTCGATCTGATGTCTCTTGCAGATCCTCTCTTCCAGATTTCTCTACTGATGCATCTACCCTGGGGGTGGCTAGTCCTATTTATAGGCAAAGGCCGTGGGCCTCTTCCCAAATATTTGAGCGGGAAGGGCGCCAACAATTGGCCAATTCGAAGGGGAACATCTAGTACACTTATCCTGACTAAAGTTGGTCTTCGCCTGCAAAAGGCTCTGTGGTGACGCCGTGCTGGGCTCCATGGTGACCTCCGTCTAGTAGTCCTCCTGGTCTTGGTCTTGTTGCACCGAAATGGCAACCTTTGCCTGATGCCTCGGTACTCCACGGCTGCGCTTGCCCCCTTTGCACCAAAGAGGAGAGAAGGACGCTACACGCGCTGGCGCCCGCCTGGCACCCTCGATCGTCATGGCTTGCGTCATGGGCACCTCGCGAGGTACCCTGCCTTGATCTCTCCGCCTCCTCGTGAGCCAGCCTGATGAGGCTGCGCCTGAGGATGCGCCGTGTCGTCCGCCCCGCGAGGCTTGGCCCCTCGCGAGGGTCTTGAGTCTTGTGTTGATGAAGATGGGCCGTGCTGGGCCCCCTTTGAGCCACGCCGCAGGCCGCAGGCAGGCAAGTCTGGGGACCCCCGTTCCCAGAACACCGACAGTAGCCCCCGGGCCCAAGGCGCGCCCGGACTTGGCCGTGCCGAGAGGCGGAAGGGCAAGGGCGAAACGCCGCGGGCCCTAACAGCCTGCGGCCTTGGGCGCCGCGTGGCGGTTGATTGGACGCAAGTGCTTCAGCAACCGCGCAGGTCGATAAAGGAGCGGCATCTGCCCAGACTTTGCCTTTTGCTTTCTCCGGTTGATGCCCAGATCCCCTTTCTTGCGCCTCCCCTTTCTTCCTCCAAATTTCCAGATCTACTCCGGCTGCGCGACCTAGGAAGCCATGGCGCCTCGCCAGCCTCCGGTCGAAGCTTGGTATTCTTCTGCTCTGGACTTGCCGAATGTGTCCAAGGCTGGCCTTGCCCGGCTGCGCCAGATGGCGGCGGCGCAGGGCATCAATGGGACGAAGGTGTTCAAGGCCGGCTCCGCCACCCCTGAGGGCCGAGGGAGCACCTTTTATCCTCTCTTTGTAAGCTCCATTGCTGCGGGCCTGGTGCCTCCCTTCTCCGAGTTCTTCTTCTCTGTCCTCCGCCATTACAACTTGCAGGCTCTGCATCTCCACCCCAACTCTGTCCTTCTCCTGGCGATCTTCGCTTACTACTGCGAGGCCCACATAGGGGTGCAGCCTTCGGTGGCCTTGCTGCGCCATTACTTCTCCCTCCGGGTCACTCGCGGCTCTCCTTCCGCGTGCGCGGGCTTCGTCGTGTATGGCGGCACCATTGCCATCTCGAAGCCCGGGAAGAGGATTGAGGGCTTCAGGAGCAAGTGGGTCTTGGTAGATGCCGGGTGCATCCACCCTCGGCTGATCTTGCCCGCGGAGCAGCCCACGAGCTCCAGCGACTGGTGCCGAGCGGAGCTCACAGACCCCCGCACGAAACTGGTGCTGGAGAAGATGGACGCGGACCTGAGGCCAGTCAGCACGGCGGCGGCGAAGTTGACCGATGCGTCGCTGCTGAAGGAGTTCCTGGAGCACCAGCTGGCTCCACTCCGGCGGTACTCTCCTCCAATGTGGAGGCCTCATCCAAGCCCCGCGGCTGTGGGCGAAGAGGATGTGACCGCGGTTCTCCAATCTCTGGTCGGGGGCAAGGTGGCAAGGTTGGAGGGCGCTCCCATGCCCTTGCTCCTTCGCGACGACTGGGAGCAGGTGGTGAAGTCCATGCCTGTCTTCAACGGGGATGGGCTCGTGCCCATGGTGGCTCCCGAGGGGCCGGAGGATGTGTCTTTTGGCGACTCCAGCGGAGAGGAGGGCGAAGAGGAGCGGGGAGAGGGGCCCGACTCTGGGGCGACCGATGGAGAGTCAAGGGCTCCCCTCCCCCGGCGCAGGTCCCGTACTCTCCGCCTTCCGCTGAGCGATGATGATGATGATGCCGATGACGTGCTGGGTAGCGAGAGCTCGCCCTCGATCCCGAAGAGGGACAGGACCGGGCTGATCTCCCGCGGGTCTGCTCTTGCCCCGAGGCAGTCCGCAGACGCGCCTTCTGCTCCCGAGGTTGACCCTTCCGGCCGGCTGTCAGGCTTCAAGTTTGGCCGGAGGCTGCCCGAGCTCACCGACGATGACCCGTAAGTGCTTGACCCTTGTCTTTATTTCTTGTTCCGTTGCCGAGGCTTGACGTTCGCATCTCTTGAATAGGCTGGCGCCCGCGGCGAAGAAGCCGAAGGGGGCTCCTGAGGCTCCATCCGCGGCAGCGCCTCCGCCTGTGGAGAGGGGTGACCGCGGCGCGCGGGCTTCTCCTGCCCGGTCGTCCTCACGAGGCCTAGCCAGGCTAGCTGGGGCGAGCTCAGCCCCCATGGCCCAAGTGACTCCTGTGGTGCCTTTGCCCACTGCCGCCACCACAGCCGCTGGGGCGCAGCAGGCTCCACCTCAGGACGTTGTGTCCTTGCCGTCACCGCCTTCTTCCCCCATTCCGCCGACTGTTGTTTCTCCAACTCCTCCTGCCATCCTGGACGCCTGGTGGCCGGGCGCCTGGAACTGGCTTCGGGGTGGATTCGCTCTGATGCTTCGATTCGGGCGGTGTTGGTTCAGGCCTCAACGGCCTATGACGGAGAGAGGGAGGCCACCCTCGAGGCGAAGGCTGCCCGAGACGCGGCCCTGGGAGAGGTGGCTGGGGTCCATGCTCACTGCAAGGAGTTGGAGGACGAGCTGCAAGGCCTGCGAGGCCAACTTGCGGAGGAGGTTCGCCTTTGCCAAGAGCAGGAGAAGGGGGCGAAGGCGCGCGAGGCGGCGCTCGAGGACCGGGAGGCCAAGCTCAAGAAGCGCCGCGACCGCTTAGGCGCATTGAAGAAGGAGCTGGAGGTGATGAAGGCCGAGCTGGACGCCAAGGCTCGGGTCCTCGCCGAGGATCGCGTGGCCTTCGCGGACATGGAGAAAGATGCCCGTGCTTCGCTGAAGACGCTTTACGAGAGCGGCCTGGACAGCCCGCTAGCCGGTGACGGGGACGGCCCCGCCAAGCTACTTCCCTTCCTGGTTAAGGCCCTTGGGGATGTCGCCCTCGGCATCGGCCCCACGGCCGAGGCCGAGGCGCGCGTCCTGTCTTCTGCTGCGCTGACGCGGGTCTTCACCCACATCTACCTTCGTGATCCCAGCGCCGACCTCGACGGCCTGCTGGAACCGGTGAGCGGCGAGGGTGCTGCCGCCGTTGTCGAAGACGTGAAGGGGCGCGCGGAGGCGCTGCTGGGGAAGTTCCGGGCCTTCAGCACCAAGCCAAAGCAAGGCGCTGCCGGCCCTGCTGCTCCACGAGGCGAAGCCACTCCACACAGCTTCACCGCCGACAAGTGACTTCGTTCCATCCCTGTTCTTCTTTCAATTCCTGCACATGCATCACGCCTCGGGGAGGCATTTAAACTTGCGTTTGGTACTAAGACGACAGTATGGGTTGTAATATTTGCTTTTAAATTCCTTGAATTTTATGCTTTTCTTCCCTACTTGCTTGTGTTCTACGCCGGCAGAGCCCGGCCCCGCGCGTGCCTCACCCAGCATTAGCTCCGACCGGAAACCAGGACGGGACCAAAGGAGTGAGGGGCTATGTGACAAGTTAGGCTCCTGAGTCGCGATGCTCAGGAGTCCCCCTTGGCGCGCGAACAACAAGTAGGGAAGCGTGATGTAGGTGTATCTTCCGTTCTACGTCTGCAGAGCCCGACTCCGCGCGTACCTCACCCAGCATAGCCTTTCGGAACTAAGGAGTGAGGGGCTACGGAGCCAGTTAGGCTCCTGAGTCGCGATGCTCAGGAGTCCCCCTTGACGCGCAAACAGCGGGTGCTGAGGTGGGATGTAAACGGGGCTACCGTTCTACGTCTGCAGAGCCCGGCCCCGCGTGTACCTCACCCAGCATAGCCTTTCGGAACTAAGGAGTGAGGGGCTACAGGACCAGTTAGGCCCCTGAGTCGCGATGCTCAGGGGTCCCCCTTGACGCGCAAACGGCCTTCATACCTTGGCTCCGCTCAGGGAGAGATGCGCGATGAACCAGGCCCGAGGGGCCTGGCTGGGCAGCGTACGTCTGGGCGTGACCCAGTCGTTGCCCCCGTGCCTAGCCCCCTCACGCGGCACTCCCGAGGGGAGGCGTTGCGATGAGGCCAGCCACTGAGCTCTGGGCTCCCTGAGGTTAATGCAGCCCGGAGGCCACCCTAAGTTGTTTATCACCAGCGCGGAGCATAGCGCTTCCGTATGTGTACGGGCATAGCCGCTCCTCGGCAGTGTCGTCAGCCAGCGCGGAGCATGGTGCTTCCACTGGTACGTGGGAGGGGGCTCCCCTCCGGGAGGAGCCCCCGGGGCATGTACAGCCCCGCCCTGACACGTGGCCGGCACGGTAGGGCTAGGTGAGGTGTATCCGGGCACCCGTGAGCCAGCGCGGGACTCACGAGGCCCTACCTCTAGGCGGGTTGCGCCTGGCACTGGGCCATATCTTGAGATGTGTCCCTGCAAAATTTGGTTAGATGCCGGTACTCTACGTCCTCGGGTCCTGGCCCTCGAGCTTGTCTCAGCCATCGCTGGTATGCCAGGTCGCGATGCCGTGGACAGGGCCAGAGGGTGAGGGCTAGAGAGTTAGTAAGAGCCCTGAGTCGCGATGCTCAGGCACCCCCCCTTTAACGTGAAAGTGGCCGACATGGAGAAGAATGGATGCCGCGGACAGGCATCAAGTAATCAAGCGTGACAGGCGAATGCATAGTTGGAAATAAATGCGAGGGAGATACACGCCGCTGGGCCTAGCCCGAGCGGCTTGGGGATGATGCAGCCCGAGGGGCGCCCCCAACAAGGCAAACTAACGACCGAAAAATAAAAGGGGATACATGCCGCAGGGATGGACCCACGCGGCCTGGGAGTGATGCAACCCTGGGAGGGCGCTCCCAGCTGGGAATGAAGCTTGAAAGATGTCACCTGAGGATGTTGTCGGTGAAGTGGTGTTAGTGCAGCAGACTCGGTGGGCTGCGGAAGCCGATCCTCATGAGCCCCCAGGCCCCGGGGCCTCGGGAGGCTCCAGAGGCACTGGTGGCTCCTCGCGACCTGTCTTCATCTCCGCCAGGGCCGCGGAACGCCTGTCTTCCTGAGCCTCCATGATGCCCCTCATGAGGCGCTGGTACGCCGCAGCCATGCTCGGCAGGCCGTAAGGCATGCGAACATAGCTGTGGGGTGGACCCCCGCAGCGCCCCACTTGCGAGGGCCAGAGACGCTCCGTCGCGGCGATCTGATTGAGCCCTGGTACGTCGACGCAGACGCGCAGCCCACCATCCTCGCCTGGATGTGGAGCCACAGCTGGTGGACGACGGCAACCTCTCATGATCCTTGACTCCTGTAGTTCTTGGATGGCTTTGTTAACGAACTCCTGTTGGTCTGACCTTCCTTGCCTGGCTCCTTCTCGAGGGAAATGTGCTTCGAAGCACGCCTCCACATGGTGCCCAAGCGCCTCCCTCGTGACCCTGGCTAGGTCGGTGGCCCTCCAGGTGAGAGCCCCCGAGCCCTACATGAGGAGGGCGCCGGGCGCGCTTTCCTATGCGATGGAAGGGGGGTCCCCCTGGGCAGACACGGGCCCTGAAGGGCCTGCCTCCTGAGGGGCTGAGCCTGACGACGTCTTCTTCTTCTTGGGGGTGGTCTCAGGAAGCCTCCTGCTTCCGCAATCTGGGTCTTCTAGCGACGCGGCCTGAAAGGCTCGCTCCAGGGAACACACTGCATCCTTCTCTTCATAGGGCACCGTGATGACGCCGCCACTTCCTGGCATCTTGAGGACGTTGTAGCCGTGGTGAGTCACGGCCATGAACTTGGCCAGTGCTGGGTACCCGAGGATGGCGTTGTATGGCAGGCGGATGTGGGCGACATCGAAGTCGATGAGCTCGGTGCGGTAGTTGCTGCGGGCCCGAAGGTGACAGGGAGGCGGACCTGCCCGATCGGGACTGTGGAACCGTCGGTGACTCCGGAGAAAGGCTTGGTTGGCTGAAGCTGGTCATAGGGCACTTGGAGGTTGTTGAATGTTTCCACGGACAGGACATTGAGCCCTGCCCCTCCGTCGATGAGGGTCCTGGTGACCAGCACGTTGCTGATGACTGGGGAGCAAAGCATCGGGAGGACTCCGGCCGTGGCTGCACACTTGAGCTGGTCTGCTGAGCTGAACGTGATGGCACATCCCGACCACCTGAGGGGGCGCGTTGCTTCGAGCTTGGGGAGAACTGCATTCACTTCACGGGCAAACTGCTTGAAGATACGTTGAGAGGCTGTGGCTTGAGCTCCGCCCAGGATGCAGGCGATTGCGCGCGGCTCCTGGAAGCCCCCAGCCCCCTCGTCTTGATGGCGGTCTTCGTTCCTCCTTGGCTGAGGCGGCAGCGAAGGTAGGCCTGCGTTGCCATGTGGGCGATCCTCACGAGGCTGATCCCTCCAGTCCCCCTCGTGAGGCAGGTCCCGCCAGCGGTCCTCACGAGATTGGTCGCGCCACCCCTGGCGCGGGCCGCGATCTTCCCAGCGTCCTGGGTTTCTTCCTCCTCCTCGGCCATTGCCCCGGTTAGCATGGTCTGGGCGACGGCCGATCCTTCCTTCTCGCACGGCGCGGAGTTCTTGACATTCGTTGGTGTTGTGGGTGTGGAGGTCGTGGTACACACAGTACCGGCTGCCCCTGGAGGATTCGGGTAGATCCTTGCCCCGCTTGGTGTCTGGTTCTGCTGCGAGTACGGCAGCCCCCTTGCGCTTCATGTCCTTGGCCTTGGGCTTCTTCTCTTCTGGGTCCGCGGCAGGCAGCTCGAGGAGGGAGAGACATCCCTCCTCAGCCCTGGCGCACTTGGTCGCCAAGTTGAACAGCTCCAGGGAGGTGCAGAGGTCTTCATGCATCGCCAGCTCCTCCTTCATCTTGACGCCGCGCATGCCATCGGAGAAGGCCGAGATGATGGCTTCCTCGGACACCTTGGGGATCTTGAGGCGCGCACTTTTGAAGCGCTGGATGTACTTTTGCAGGGTCTCCCCAGGCTGCTGCTTGATGCGGCGCATGTCGCTCACGGCGGGCGGCCGGTCGCGAGTACCTTGGAAGTTGGTGATGAAGCGGGTGCGCATCTGGTCCCAGGAAGAGATCGTGCCTGGAGCCAGATTCAGGAGCCAGGTGCGAGCTCCTTCCTTCAGCGCCATGGGGAACCAGTTCGCCATGACCTTTTCATCCCCGCTGGCAGCCTTGATGCCCAGCTCATAGAGCTAGAGGAACTCTGCGGGATCAGTTGTGCCGTCGTAGCGAGGAGGCAGGTCTGGCTTGAACTTGCCGGGCCACGCGACGCTACGCAGCTCGGTGGTGTAGGCACGGCAGCCTGCAGCGGCCACGAAAGGCTTCGGCTGGTGGAGAGCTCGGTCTTGAGGGTCCCCACGCGCTGCAGCTAGGAGCAGCGCGGGGTCTTGACGTGCCGGAGCTGGAGCAGGGTCTCGGCGAGCCGGAGCTGGAAGCGCCCGGGCAGCTTCTTGCGGTCGAGGGACTTCTTGGCAGCTCCATTCCTGCTCAGCTGGCACCTGGCGGAGCGGGTTCCGCCCAGGGGCCGCGCGCCTTGGGGCCATGGCGTCTTCTTGGAGAGGAGGCGGTTGGTATACCCCCGGAGCTTCATTGCCCGCGAGGGGCGGGGTGCGGCGCAGCGGAGCGGACGGCGTAGGAGAGCCCCCTGCGGCGCGGACGAGCTCGGCGACGCGGTCGAGCCACTCCTCATAGACGTCGTCGACGGGGCGGTAGCGCAGGAGTTCGTTTGCCGCGATGAGCGCAGCTCGAGCCTCCAAGGGTACGCGGAGCGCGCGGGACGAAGAGCCGGCTGGGGTGAGCGATGGAGTAGCGGTGCGGCCGTCTTGCCGCATGGACGGGTGCTGAGACGATGCCTGCTGCTCGTTCCCCGCCGGGCCGGTGGTGGCGTTGACGGCGGGCGACGGGGAACGACGAGGACGCCCACCGACAGGGGCCGTCTGGGCGACGCGGGAAGCGATGGTGGCCCGGCGCTCGGCGCGGGCCCGACGAGCGTCGGACATGGACGCGACGGTCGGAGGAGAGCGGAGTGGTGGAAGACGAATTCCGGCGCACCCCTACCTGGCGCGCCAAATGTCGGATCACGGGTTCCGGCAGACCCTTAAGGTTCGAACACTAGGGTGCGCGCAGAGATTACGCCTTCTACCTCCCCGTCTCGCAAAGATCTAAACTACTGAAAGAACTGCACAAGGGACACAAGATTTATACTGGTTCGGGCCACCATTGTGGTGTAATACCCTACTCCAGTGTGTGGTTGGTGGATTGCCTCCTGGGGCTGGTGATGATGAATAATACAAGGAAGAACAGCCTCGCGAGGGTCTATTCTTGGCTGGGGCGATGAACTGCTAGGAGGAGTTCAGTCACCCTTCTCTCTCTCTCTCCGATTTCGATCTGATGTCTCTTGCAGATCCTCTCTTCCAGATTGCTCTACCGATGCCTCTACCCTGGGGGTGGCTAGTCCTATTTATAGGCAAAGGCCGTGGGCCACTTCCCAAATATTTGAGCGGGAAGGGCGCCAACAATTGGCCAATTCGAAGGGGAACATCTAGTACACTTATCCTGACTAAAGTTGGTCTTCGCCTGCAAAAGGCTCTGTGGTGACGCCGTGCTGGGCTCCATGGTGACCTCCGTCTCGTGGTCCTCCTGGTCTTGGTCTCGTTGCACCGAAATGGCAACCTTTGCCTGATGCCTCGGTACTCCGCGGCTGCGCTTGCCCCCTTTGCACCAAAGAGGAAAGAACGACGCTGCGCGCGCTGGCACCCGCCTGGCACCCTCGATCGTCATGGCTTGCGTCATGGGCACCTCGTGAGGTACCCTGCCTTGATCTCTCCGCCTCCTCGCGAGCCAGCCCGATGAGGCTGCGCCTGAGGATGTGCCGTGTTGTCCGCCCTGCGAGGCTTGGCCCCTCGCGAGGGTCTTGAGTCTTGTGTTGATGAAGATGGGCCATGCTGGGCCCCCTTTGAGCCACGCCGCAGGCCGCAGGCAGGCAAGTCTGGGGACCCCCGTTCCTAGAACGCCGACAGTTTCGCTCACAGCCCCAACCGATGTGTGCAGGGTTCCCGAGACACCAAACGGGCGGCCGGTACACTGTGACACGGTGTATCTACCGCATCATAGCCCACCCCTAGGGTCAGCGCTACGCACGTCCTCCAACACATATCCTACAAACAACAGAAACTAGTTGCAACTCCTGGACAGAGATCAAGGCGATTAATAAGTTGAGAGAGTCAATTAAGGATCCCAATGTGTGGTAGTAGCTGTTCATGGATCACAAACACAGAACTCAGTTCCTGAGGACGGTTTCAATGAGACAACCCACCATGTACTCCTACATGGCCTCTCACCGCTACCTTTACCAAATCATGTTCACACACTTAGCTCACACACAGTAGGACATGTTCACAACTTTCCAATTCATCCCCGATGAATCAGACCTAACACAACTCTATGCAATAGCAGGCATGACAAACAAGCATGAATGAGTAGACACATCAAGGCTCAAACAACTCCTACTCATGCTAGTGGGTTTCATCTATTTACTGTGGCAATGTCAGGTCATGCAGAGGAAAGGGTTTCAACTACCGCAGCATGTAACAGTTGAATCCTTGTCGTCCTAATGCAGTAAAAGAGAGCGGGAGCGAGAGAGTGGGATTGTATCGGAATGAACAAGGGGGTTTTGCTTGCCTGACACTTCTGAAAATAGTATAGCTCTTCATCAGTGTCATCGAACTCATCGTCGGAACCACGTCTATCGAGAGGGGACAACCACCGGCAAACAAGAGGGAAGACAATCAATACAATGCACAATATGATGCATGATTATGACATGTCAATATGCTGTGATTTGAGCTAATGCAACTAAGAATAGAAGGGTTTGAGTTGATTTGAACCAAGGGTTCAAATTCAAATACAAACTAAGAACTTATAAGGTGCATTATTATGTTTTGAACTAAACAGTGAGGTTAAGTTATTTAAACATGCATGAAACTAGTACAGATGGATAGATTAGATTTTCTGATCGTTTTTCATATATAAATTATTTCATTTGGAGTTATAGATTAATTTCTATGATTTTTTGAAGTTTATAGCATTTTCTGGAATTTCCTGAATAGGAATAAACCCAGAAAATACATTACTGCGTCAGCATTGCGTCACTATGACGTCAGCGGTCAACAGAGACGGTCCAGGTCAAACCTTACCAGTGGGACCCATAGGTCAGTGTCTCAAGCTGGTTTGGGTGGATGACAAGTGGGACCGGTCAACGATGACTTGGCCAAAGTCAAAGCTGACACGTGGGGGCACAAGATTAACACTAATCTAAACAGGAATTTAGCCTAACCTAATTAGGCTCAGGGTCTCACATGTCATCGACACAGGCACTAGCTAAACCAGATTAGTACCTAAGTTAATGGTGCCACGTCAGCTACCGACGACCACAGACCGCGGCGATGCCCGCATCGGGTTTGCTCTATGAGCCTCCATTCGATGCGCGGGAGGGCGCATTCGAAAGAGGGGAGCGAGACGCCTCTGTTGGTGGCCATGGTTCGGGCGGGGGTGGACGGAGTAGGCGGCGGTGAGCTCGGCTGCGGCGGCCGGAGCACGGGGTTGGCCGGGACGAGGCTATAGGGCAAGGTAGGAGGTGCAAGTGGTGGCGTTGGCTTGCCGGGGAGCTGCTTAACACGAAAACTTGCCCAGGTTGGGGTGATTCAGGCTCTAGGCTCGGCGGTGACATGGACAACAGCGGGGAGCTCTCGGGTGCGGCGGCAGGCACGGTTAGGGCTCGAGCACGAGAGGGAAACAGGGGGGAGATGAGGCAGGGCTCACAGCGGATCTTCTGGTGCGGACGGCGAGCTCGGGGAGGTCCCGTAGCCGGGGAATCGACGATGGCGATGGTCGGCTCCCGAGGATGAGGACGACAGCGATGGTGAGGTTGAAGGGCTCCCGGGCTTGTTTTGTTCTTCTCGTCGATGTGCGGAGCCGCGGCGGAGACTAGGGATACGGTGGGGAGGTCAAGCAAGCTCGTTTGGCGCGTTGGCAGCGACCGGCGGCGACGGCCGTGCTCGGGTGTGCGTGAGTGAGAGAGACAGAGATGAGGGAGAGTGAGCGAGGCGGTCGGCGGGATCGGGACGGCACGCAGAAGTCGTCCATGCGTCCAGGGGCTCGTCGGCAAGCAGGAGGTGGTCACGCGTGTGCCGGCGCGCGGCGAGCACGCACCCTCCTGCCCACTGGCAAGAGGTGGGAGACGATTGGCAGATGGGCCTAGTGGGTTGCTATAGAGCCAGGCCGGCCAGGTAAGCGCGAGGTATTCTCTCTCTCTCTCTCTCTCTTTCTAATTCTTTCTGTTTTCTAATTTTCTGTTGTCTATTTTGATTTGATTTAAATACCAAATCAATTTATAAGCTTCTGAAAATTTGCGTGCGAATCAAATGGACAAAACCAAAGTCACACATGGAGTTTTAGAATTTCTGGACTTATAGTTAATATATAGTAAATATAAATCCAATCCAAATATTTACTGATTTAATTCAAACTCCCAAAATAAGTATTTCTGAGATTCCAAAAATATTGGTTTGAATTTTACCTCTTGCCAATATTTTTAGATATGAACAGGAACATTTTCTTGGACTTATTTGAAGATATTTTTTTTAATATTGATCATTTTTATAAATGATTTCTGAGGCTTTCAGCTTTCCTCATTTCAACTTTCAGAAAATAGACATGATGCACACACAAGTGCTAGCCTAGTGCAAGGTAAAGCTAGGGATGTGACAACTCACCCCCACGAAACAAGAATATTGTCCCGAGATTCAAGACGTGAGGTAAGAGAACAGAGAGAACAAAAGGCTAACACGATCTTCATGATCCAATTGTCATTCTCGAAGATGTTGATCCATTTCTTCAAATTGAAATTGACGCCTTTGCTTTCGAGATCTTCATCCAACACGACAACGAGAGGAAAGGGAGAATTTTAGAAGAATCGATCTTCTTGAGGTCCGAGCAACTTAGGATCATCTCAATGATCACAAGATCAACTCACAGAATGAGACGTAGAAACATCTCTGGAGCTGAGAGGCAAAACATGCATCAGGAGGGACGGAAGAAACAATTTTACAAGGGTTTCAAGTAGCGAGGAAACAATTACCATGATCCCATAACGGGGCACCTTAGGGAAGGTGACTCGTAGAATCATTCTCTTAAGTGGCAAAAGGAATTACTTTTGATACAAAGATCGTTGAAACTCTTTATACCAAACTAGGCAATTACAATCGATCATTTGAAGGAGTTCAAAAGAATGACATACTAGGACTAGAATGGATGATGTGGACTACCTTGTTGAAGACAACGCAATGGATGATTTTCCTTATCATTGGAAATGGATGGGATCCATGGTAGGTCCACTTTGGAAGATGATCTTGGATAGCAACTGCTGAGAAGGGCAGCCCATGGGAAATTGGCACAATGGCGGTGCAAGCTGGGAACAAAATGCAACTGTTGGGAATGTTCCAACCATCATATCTGCCTAAGATTCAGATCCGATTGGTGATAGGATACTTCAGACTCGGCATGTCTGAAAAGAAAGTTTGCAACATAAACCGACGAGATGATGTTGCGAGATTCTCGGGAAATGAACTATAATAGCAAGCTCCAAAACATGAGTTGGTTCTGCTATATACATGTGAGCATGTTTCCAAGACAAGCATGACCACATAGTAGTCTTATAATAAAACACTATCGAGTTTAGGTGGGGAACCATCATCAAGGATTTCGAAGTCTTTACGCAAGTCCATGGATTAGATCCCAAGCATAGACTTCTTTTCCTTGAACAAGTCAATCAGTGGCTTGGTGTGCTAGGGATTCATATAGAATGAAGGTTGCAAGTCTCCAGACCACAGAATACTTCGCACATGTGCATGACTGACTTGGGATGATTCCAGAGGAAGCGAAGCAAAGTTTCTCAAATTCATGGCGGCAACTTGCACCTAATGCACGTGAACTTGGAGAAAATCACTTCTTACACCAAGCATATACTTCATGAACGGGACATGAAGATAATGCTTACAAAAGTTTCCAACACTAGCTTTAATGTTCAACATAATCATGGAGATGGTAAATATGCTGCTGATGGGCTCAACAACAATTCATCGAGATTTCCATATAGATGGAATTCCATAACTATGTGAGCAAAGTGACAGCATTGGTCAGACCAAAAAGATATAATGATGTATGCTCGAGGGATCAACCACGAGTAAGACAACATTACGAACATCGTTGGTTCTGATTTGATTTGACGATAGCCCATACTCAAATCAAAGATTGGGTAAGACAATAGGTCCAACAACTGACCACGAGGACCAATTGATGAAGATGTCATCTTTCTTCAACAACTATTCAAACACAAGTATATCCCTTTGAAATTGAACTAGGTGGGTCAAGCTTTTATCTTCCAACTCTCCAAGTTGTTGTTTAGCTTAACCAACTAGCTCAAGGGTGTCCAATACAGATTCTTGGAGAAAGTGGTGGCTACAAGAAACCAACTTGATCACGAACTCAACATAGCGGTCAGGTGACAACCTGGTAACACTTCCGAGAAGATCTTCGGAAAATCATGAACCACCAATATGTCACTAAGCTCGAGAACAATCTTGCTTCTCAGGCAAGACGATATGATCAAATAAGCAAGGATTGGCACTATCCTAACTCATTGATCGAAAAGTGCACTGGAAATAAGGCTAGGTAGCACGAACAACCTTAGGGTGATGATTCAAAAATCAACACGCTAAGAATGAGGTTATTGTCCATTTAACTACCAAGCAACGGAGTTGCTAGGAGTATAGATTTCACGCATCATGATTCACTTATCGGTGTTCTGGTTACAATAACACGGGGACCGAGGAATGAATAATGATGGCAAGAAGTATCACTGTATCAAGAGTTCATAGGATGGTGTGCAATTTCCATGACATTCTTGATATAAAGATGGTAATACTCCAAGGTAGAACAGAATCAAAAGCTGGATTGGCATTTGATTTGCGGATTACAACTGCTTTGACCCAATCCTGGATATGGATGAGGTACTGGAGTTTGTTTCTCCTAGTCATTCTAGAATAGAATGGCTTGACGGACCACAAGAGTAATAGGTATCGATGAATGAATGCACACACACTCTTGACTATCAATTGATAGACAAAGGTCAGAAAACAACTAAAGAGGGACAACTCAAAGGAACATACAATTTTCTGAGTTGTGGGTGCATAGATTAGCATGTCGAACGAGTTCAACATATTTCTTCCGGATAACCCATGCAGAAAGGTAGAACTAGCAGAGTCACAACTTAGAATCGAGAACTCGTCAAGAGCACTCTGGTTGTGATCTTTCGGTTCAACGAGGAACTTCTGCCATAAGTAGTTCATGGTATTTGGAAGAAAGAAATACCACAGACATTGAGGTATATCGCAAAGGTTGCTAATATCCTAAAGGAACGAGCAACACTATCAACAGAAAGTAAGTAGAGTGAATCTTGGGTTTAGGAACCCAGAGATGGAATACCTACTAGCTAATAACATCACGAGATGCTTTCGAGAATGGTGGCCAGATTCATCACACTGGGAACACAAAACATGGCTAGATTACCAGGTGATCCTCTAATACACCTAGGGTCATAATAATAGCTCCAACATATATGTCGAGGCAACAAAGTACCTCAACTCACCGATTAGTGTGGTTAAACTGGCCCGAAGGAACATCAAGAACGGAAAGAAGGGATTTGCAAATGCATCAGACTATTTAGAAACCTGGGATGACTCGGACAGCATAACGGCTGTAAATGCTCAGAAAAGGATTTGAGACATTCAAAAGGAATTGCATAGTCACTCAACAACATCATTTCAAGGTTCTGGTTCAGCTGACAACACACAGAAATAGTAGGAACTGAACTGAGACTTGAATCCATCAATCCTATAAGACTATGGATTAGTAAGACGTGATCCTGATGGATAGATGAGAAGGCCTAGTTTCTTAACCCCCGTAGAAGAGAAGAGGATGACTCAGATCAGAAGGGCATAAGGTGAAGGAGTAAAAAGAGCCTTACATTCCCTTCCACAATCAATTCCCTTACATAACTAAAGCATTTCTAGACTCAACTTCGACCAGTTTGGCTTGGTAATCCTACAGGCAGTCAGGATCTGATACCAAAGCTATCAGGACCATGATTCCAAGTCACATCGATCTAGCCACTAACACCTCATATCACTTTGCGGCCTCACGCACGGTATTCCCATGGGTGTCGCCTTACCATGGCCCGGGACAGTTTGCGCCTTTTTGGATCACGTATATGATAGTGTCGCTAGCATCCATATGACAAAGAACCCGGGCCGACATTACTAGTCGTGAACCCAAAGTGGCACTAACTTACGGGGACAGGCATACATGAATCAACATCGAGCATGTCGGTCGGCAGCGTGCAAATCCGGGTTGTAGCACTGGGCTAACAGGACTCCAGTGAACTGGGCTGTAGCAGGCTAGGCAGGACTCCGGATGTCACCGCGTGACATTTCCCCGAAGGGATAGGCACAGGAACGAAGTGAATCACATGCCGGCCAGTCAAGTGTTACGGAGCAGTAGTGCTGGGCTAGCAGGACTCTGGTGAACCGGGCTGTAGCAGACTAGTATGGCTCGTGGAAGCACAAGACTACATTTCCCCATAAGAGAGGCTACCAAGGATAAACAACTAGGTTGTCAGATCTCACACATACCAAGCATTTCAATCATACACACAATATGCTCGATATGTGTAAATACAACATGGCATCACAACAAAACTCTATGACTCAAAGTATTTATTCATTAGGCTCCGAGGAGCGAGATATTACAAACATGGGTCTCATGACCCAACATTCAGAGCATACAAGTCAAAGCACATGCGGAAGTTTAACATGTCTGAGTACAGACATCTACAAATGAAAAAGGCTGAGAATCCTGACTATCTACCAGATCCTGCCGAGGGCACAAGATCGTAGTTGAGGTATCAACCTAAACGTCGAAGTCCACACGGAACTACTAGCGATACTGAAGTCTCTCTGCAAAAACATAAATTAAGCAAACATGAGTACAAATGTACCCAGCAAGACTTACATCAGAACTAACTACATATGCATCACTATCAACAAAGGGGTGGTGGAGTTTAACTGTAGCAAGCCAGCCTTGATTCAGTGGCTATCCTATACTACGACTGCAAGTAACTCTTTGAGGTGGCGCACACGAGTCCACATATTCACCATATCAATACACCACTATGGATCCGCTCCCGTCTCCCTACGAGAAGCCATCCATAGCACTCACGCTTATCTTGCGCATTTTAGAGTATCCACTTTCACTTGTCTATGAACTGTACAGGCAACCCAGAAGTCCTTTACCGCGGACACGGCTATTCGAATAGATCATTTATAACCTGCAGGGGTGTACTTCTTCACACACACTCTCGCCACTTACCACCATGTACACGTCGTGTATCTCGGCAACCTTCAAGCGGAAGCCTGGCGAGGGAGTCGGACATGACCTGACTAACCACAGAAGTCTCTAGTCCAGGTTTATCGCTTATTCGGGTTCCATCCGCGAGGAGATCCGGCTGGGGTTTCGCTCACAGCCCCAAACGATGTGTGCAGGGTTCCCGAGACACCAGACGGGCGCCCGGTACACTGTGACACAGTGTATCTACCGCATCATAGCCCACCCCTAGGGTTAGTGCTACGCACGGCCTCCAACACATATCCTACAAACACCAGAAACTAGTTGCAACTCCTGGACAGAGATCAAGTCAATTAATAAGTCGAGAGAGTCAATTAAGGATCCCAATGTGTGGTAGTAGTTGTTCATGGATCACAAACAAAGAACTCAGTTCCTGAGGACGGTTTCAATGAGACAACCCACCATGTACTCCTACATGGCCTCTCACCGCTACCTTTACCAAATCATGTTCACACACTTAGCTCACACACGGTAGGACATGTTCACAACTTTCCAATTCATCCCCGATGAATCAGACCTGACACAACACTAAGTAATAGTAGGCATGACAAACAAGCATGAATGAGTAGGCACATCAGGGCTCCAACAACTCCTACTCATGCTAGTGGGTTTCATCTATTTACTGTGGCAATGACAAGTCATGTAGAGGAAAGGGTTTGAACTACCGCAGCATGTAACGGTTGAATCGTTGTTGTCCTAATGTAGTAAAAGAGAGCAGAAGCGAGAGAGTGGGATTGTATCAGAATGAACAAGGGGGTTTTGCTTGCCTGGCACTTCTGAAGATAGTATAGCTCTTCATCGGTGTCATCGAACTCATCGTCGAAACCACGTCTATCAAGAGGGACAATCACCGGCAAACAAGAGGGAACGCAATCAATGCAATTCACAATATGATGCATGATCATGACATGTCAATATGTTGTGATTTGAGCTAATGCAACTAAGAACATAAGGGTTTGAGTTGATTTGAACCAAGGGTTCAAATTCAAATTCAAACTACGAACTTATAAGGTGCATTATCATGTTTTGAACTAAATAGTGAGGTTAAGTTATTTAAACATGCATGAAACTATTACAAATGGATAGATTGGATTTTTCTGATCATTTTTCATATATAAATTAATTCATTTGGAGTTATAGATTAATCTCTATGATTTTTTGAAGTTTATAGCATTTTCTGGAATTTCCTGAATAAGAACAAACCCAGAAAATACATTACTGCGTCAGCATTGCGTCACTGTGACGTCAGCGGTCAACGTAGATGGACCAGGTCAAACTTGACCAGTGGGACCCATATGCCAGTGTCTCGGGCTGGTTTGGGTAGATGACAAGTGGGATCGGTCAACGGTGACTTGGCCAAAGTCAAAGCTGACACGTGGGGCCACAAGATTAACACTAATCTAAACAGGAATTTAGCCTAACCTAATTAGGCTCAGGGTCCCACATGTTATCGACACAGGCACTGCTACCTCTTGAGCACTTGCGTTGGTTTTCCCTTGAAGAGGAAAGGGTGGTGCAGCAAAGTAGCGTAAGTATTTCACTCGGTTTTCGAGAACCAAGGTATCAATCCAGTAGGAGGCTACGCGCCAGTCCCTTGCGCCTACACAAAACAAATAAATCCTTGCAACCAATGCGATAAGGGGTTGTCAATCCCTACACGGTTACTTACGAGAGTGAGATCTGATAGATATGATAAGATAATATTTTTGGTATTTTTATGATAAAGATGCAAAGTAAAATAAAAGCAAAGTAAAAAAGCAAAGGAAATAACTAAGTGTTGGAAGATTAATATGATGAAGATAGACCCGGGGGCCATAGGTTTCACTAGTGGCTTCTCTCAAGAGCATAAGTATTTTATGGTGGGTGAACAAATTACTGTTGAGCAATTGACAGAATTGAGCATAGTTATGAGAATATCTAGGTATCACGTCCGAGACAAGTAGACCGACTCCTGCCTGCATCTACTACTATTACTCCACACATCGACCGCTATCCAGCATGCATCTAGTGTATTAAGTTCAAGAGAACAGAGTAACGCTTTAAGCAAGATGACATGATGTAGAGGGATAAACTCATGCAATATGATGAAAACCCCATCTTGTTATCCTCGATGGCAACAATACAATACGTGCCTTGCTGCCCCTACTGTCACTGGGAAAGGACACCGCAAGATTGAACCCAAAGCTAAGCACTTCTCCCATTGCAAGAAAGATCAATCTAGTAGGCCGAACCAAACTGATAATTCGAAGAGACTTGCAAAGATAACCAATCATACATAAAAGAATTCAGAGAAGATTCAAATATTGTTCATAAATAAACTTGATCATAAAGCCACAATTCATCGGTCTCAACAAATACACCGCAAAAGAAGATTACATCGAATAGATCTCCACAAGAGACGGGGAGAACTTTGTATTGAGATCCAAAAAGAGAGAAGAAGCCATCTAGCTAATAATTATGGACCCGAAGGTCTGAGGTAAACTACTCACACTTCATAGGAGAGGCTATGGTGTTGATGCAGTGTAGCGACCAGACCTCAAACGGTCCAATCTCTATGCTCCAGTGTCATCCCTAGATCAGTAATGCTGACACCGCACAGTACTTGAAGGATTTATAACAGAGTAGCAATCACACACTTATTACAACGAGTGTCTCAAAAGAGAACTTATTACAATAAATATGGCTTAAGGCCATCTAATAACGATAACAGCGGAAGGCTTGGAAGATAAGTGAGTCCATCAACTCCAACGGCATCACAGAGTATAGAACCACGACCTAAGGCACCTTACTCGTTGTCTGAAAAGTCTGCAACATGAACGTTGCAGCCCAAAATGGGTCAACACATGGAATATGCTGGCAAAGTAACACATAGAGAGCAATGAAAGAATAAGGCTATACTACATGCATATTTGGCTGGTGGAAAGCTCTATGGTTACAGTTTTACGTAAAGCCAATTTTTCCCTACTGCAAAGGAATAAATTTTATTTAACTATCATGGTAGTTGTTAAACATTGAAAGTGTAGACACCCTCTCAATCCCAATTAAACATCATCATTAAAAACCCAACAATATTAATTAGAGTAACATGATGAGATTCACATGATAATCCAAGTACTAGATACTCAAGTTGTCCATAACCGGGGACACGGCTAACCGTGATTAGTTTATACACTCTGCAGAGGTTTGCGCACTTTTCCCCACAAGACTCGATCTACTCCATTGGGATTCTCGCACTACATGGTGTTTGAGAAACGGATGACCGAGACATAGTCTTTAAGAAGCGCTAGCACCTTACGATCGGGTAGACCGTTACACCTACTTTCCCCTACATCTGCTAGTCTACCACTGTAAGAGTCCGCACGACTTAATAAACTATGCTAGAGCCCATAGTAGCTTGTGGCTGCACATAGAAGTTTCTGTATGAATAATCTCATGATCCCCTTTGAGCCTGGGTGGCGATCCAGAAGAAAAACAGGCAATCGCTGGAATACCCAGGTGCCTCAATCCACCCAGATGTGTGTTTAAATTGCCACCTTAGATAAACCATTAAGTTAACAATCTCACATCTGTCATGGATACACTCACCCAATCCACGTCTACTAGCATAACATGGCAATATAAGTAAACGTAGAAGTAACTCCCAGGGTTTGATAAAGAAACAGGTAATAGGCTCTACCTCATCTACTTCCCAAAATCCACAATTTAATTAGATCCTAATCATGCAATGTGTGAGAATTGATCTAATTCAATAAAACTGGGTAGTAGGAGGTATGATCAAAGTGTTACTTGCCTTGCTGATGATCCGCAAAACCTAGCGATTCGAAGTAGCAAGCGGCGCACTCTGGGTACTCTATCGCAAACAAACAAGCATACAATAAGTACTCATCAAATGCATGGGTAAAACTCAAATAAGAGATCTAACCATAAAGTTCAACTTAAGAACTCTGGTTGGCAAAAAGAATCAAATCAAACGAAGCAACGAAACACAAACGGCGAAAGAAACAAACTTCGTTTACTATTCTGAATCTAGGTCAAATTTCACAGAGGAAAAAACTTGTTTGAGTTGGTTAAAAGGAAAGAGGGTTTCGAGACAAAACTCCAGGCGCTTGAATCGCCTGATTCTGATAAATGAGCAAAAAGTTATACTAGATCAAAAATCGAATCAGAAATTGCGATCAGAAATAATCGCGGAATAATCCGAGAAAAAGAAAAATGATGAACAGATTAACGAACGAACGTTCGTTATCCGGATCTAAACGATGAACGCGTTCGTTAAAACGAACGAACAAGCGAACGCTCGCTAATTAACCTAAACCGGAAAAAAAACTGATCTAATAAAAAAATGGAAACTAAAAAAATCGAACGAAAACCAACGAATTTTCTAAAAAAAGGGCGGTGGCGGTCAACCTCGGCGGGCGGGTCCGGCGGCGGCGGCGGCGCGGCGCGGCGGCGGCTTGGGGCTCGGCGCGGCGCGGGCTATGGTTTGGGGGCGCAGCGGCTTGGGGCTAAAAGCGGCCTCGGGCGGCGCTATATAAAGGGCCCGGCCGGAGGAGTCCCAGCCGATCCCGGCCCGAAGTCGGTTCGTTTTTTTAATAATTACGCGTAGAAAGACAAACAAAAGAAATACTAAACAGACTCCAAAAATCCCGAAATAAATTTTCCCCGGCTTCTAAAATCAAGCCGCACAGGATGAACATTTATTTGGGGCCTAAATGCAATTTTGAAAAACGCGCATTTTTTCTAAATTCAAATAAAATAGCAAATAAAACCAAAATAAAATCTTATTTGATTTTATTATTAAATCCTCAATATTTCTTTATTTTGGGAAAGTAATTTTATTCCCTCACTCATATTTTTGTGATAGAAATAATTGAAGACAAAATAAATAAAATCAAATGATCCTATTTTCAAAATTTGAGAAAACTCAAATATGAAAATAACGAAATCCCCAACTCTCTCCGAGGGTCCTTGAGTTACATAGAATTTCTAGGATCAACCAAAATGCAATAAAATATGATATGCAATGATGATCTAATGTATAACATTCCAAATTGAAAATTTGGGATGTTACAAACCTACCCCCCTTAAGATGAATCTCGCCCTCGAGATTCGGGTTGGCTAGAAAATAGGTGAGGGTGGTCCTTCAGTAGATCTTCCTCTCGCTCCCAGGTGGCTTCATCCTCCATGTGGTGGCTCCACTGAACTTTGCAAAAATTTATAACCTTACTACGTGTGACTCGGCTGGCATACTCAAGAATCTTGAGTGGTTTCTCCTCATAAGTCAAATCACTGCCCAACTGAATCGCTTCTAGCGGCACCGTATCTCTCAGCAGTATATCAGCCATCTCTGTGTGGCACTTCTTCAACTGGGAAACGTGGAATACATTGTGAATTCCTGACAATCCTTCGGGCAATTCCAACTTGTAGGCTACTTCTCCCATACGCTCCAAAACCTTGTATGGTCCTAGAAAACGTGGCGCTAACTTTCCCTTAACTCCAAAGCGCTTAACTCCTCGAAGTGGAGATACTCGAAGATAAACTCGGTCTCCGACTTCGTAAACTGTCTCCTTGCATTTCGAATCTGCGTAGCTCTTCTGCCTAGACTGGGCTACCTTGAGCCTATCGCGAATCAATTTCACCTTTTGTTCAGACTCCTTAATCAAATCCGGTCCAAACAACTGGCGGTCTCCAACTTCATCCCACAACAATGGTGTTCTGCACCTTCTTCCGTACAAAGCTTCAAAAGGGGCCATCTTCAAACTGGATTGATAACTATTGTTGTAAGAGAACTCCGCATATGGCAAATTGTCGTCCCAACTAGATCCGTAATCTAGCGCACAAGCTCTCAGCATATCCTCAAAATGTGATTGACTCTCTTGATCTGGCCATCAGTCTGCGGATGAAAAGCTGTACTGAACTCTAGCCTGGTACCCAAAGTTTCGTGCAACTGATTCCAAAACTTTGAGGTAAACTGGGTTCCTCTATCTGATACAATGCTCCTCGGAACTCCATGCAGACATACGATCCTGGTCATGTATATCTTTGCCCAACTTAGCACTGGTGTAGGTAGTCTTCACTGGGATGAAATGAGCTACCTTTGTCAAACGATCGACTACAACCCATATCGATTCATAGCCTGAACGAGTTCTGGGCAATCCCATAATAAAATCCATGCCTAACTTATCCCACTTCCATTCGGGTATTGGCAATGGCTGTAACAATCCTGCTGGCTTCTGATGCTCTGCCTTTACTCTCTGACATACATCACAAACTGCTACATACTCCGCAATATCCTTCTTCATTCCGGTCCACCAGAAGGTATCCTTCAAATCCAAATACATCTTGGTATTTCCTGGGTGAATCGAATATGGTGAATCATGAGCTTCCTGCAGAATTAACTTCCTGATCTCCGAGTCATTGGGCACATAAACACGGTCTTCAAACCATAAGGTATTGTGCTCATCCTCACGAAATCCTTTAACTTTTCCTTT
This sequence comes from Triticum urartu, assembly GCF_003073215.2. Classification (NCBI taxonomy): domain Eukaryota; kingdom Viridiplantae; phylum Streptophyta; class Magnoliopsida; order Poales; family Poaceae; genus Triticum; species Triticum urartu. Next base: position 336,035,050 of record NC_053024.1, on the reverse strand, counting down.
GCTCATCTTCTCCTTTATAGAGGCAACCTCCTTGTCAGTCTTCTGAGCTTCTCTGATCTTATCCATCAAAGTAGACTGAATCTCCAATGCTGCTACATAGCCTCTCGGAACTATCTCCAAACATAGCTCACGAAGGTCCTCGGCCAACTCCTTGGGTAACTCTCCGGTCATGAGTGTGTTGACATGGCTCTTGCGGCTCAACGCATCGGCTACTACGTTAGCCTTTCCGGGGTGATAATGAAATCTCATGTCATAATCCTTGATGAGCTCCAACCATCTTCTTTGCCTGAGATGCAACTCCTTCTGCGTGAACATGTACTTCAAACTCTTGTGATCCGTGTATACCTCACAATGGTTTCCAATGAGAAAATGTCTCCAAGTCTTCAATGCATGCACTACGGCTGCTAACTCCAAATCATGTGTAGCATAATTCAACTCATGGGGCTTAAGCTGTCATGAAGCATACGAAACAACTCTTCCCTCCTGCATAAGCACTGCTCCAAGTCCTCGACGTGAAGCGTCGCAATACACCTCATAATCCTTGCGCTGATCTGGCAGAATCAACACTGGTGATGTAACCAAACGTTTCTTCAACTCCTGGAAAGTGGCCTCACATTCCTCAGTCCATATGAACTCGGTATCCTTCTTCAACAACTCCGTCATAGGCTTCGCAATCTTCGAGAAATTTTCAATGAATCTCCGGTAGTATCCTACGAGTCCAAGAAAACTCCGGATCTCTCCAACTGTTGTTGGTGCTTCCCAATTTGTCACAGTGTCAACCTTGGTGGGATCTACTGCTATGCCTTCTCCGGATATAACGTGTCCGAGGAATCCAACTTCCTTCAACCAAAACTCACATTTGCTAAACTTGGCATATAACTGATGTTCTCTGAGCTTCCCAAGTACCAAACGCAAATGCTCCTTATGCTCCTCTTCATTCTTCGAGTAAACCAGAATATCATCAATGAACACTACAACGAACTTGTCCAAAAACTCCATAAATACTTTGTTCATCATGTTCATAAAATATGCAGGTGCGTTAGTCAGTCCAAATGACATAATGGTGTACTCGTACAACCCATACCTGGTGGTAAAAGCCGTATTAGGTATATCCTGTTCTTGAATCTTCAACTGATGGTATCCTGATCACAGATCGATCTTGGAAAATACCTTAGCTCCTTGCAATCGATCGAACAGATCATTGATCATCGGTAGTGGGTACTTGTTCTTGATTGTTACTTCGTTCAATCCTCGATAATCAACAACCATCCTTAACGATCCATCCTTTTTCTCCACTGGAAGTACTGGCGATCCCCAAGGCGAAGAACTTGGGCGAATATAACCTTTATCCAGTAACTCCTTAATCTGCTTCTTAATCTCCTCCAAATCTTTTGCGGGCATCTTGTATGGTCTTTTGGATATCGGTCCTGTGCCTGGCAAAAGCTCAATTAAAAACTCAATGTCTCTATCCGGTGGCATGCCTGGCAATTCCTCTGGAAACACATCAGAGAAATCCTTTACCACTGGTACTTCCTCTTGCACAACTCCTGTTAACGAATTTACTTGAATCCTCTTCGGCACATGCCGGGATACATACTTGATCTGTCTTCCTTCTGGGGTGGTGAGCAAAATCAACTTACTGGCGCAATCGATGTTTCCTCCATACATTGACAGCCAATCCATACCCAGAATTACATTCAAACCTTGTGATTCCAAAATGATCAAATCCGAGGGAAACACATGCTTACCTATACTCAATGGCACTTGAAAACATCCTTTGCTGGCCATGTACTCTGCTCCTGGTGAGCTTACTAACATAGGTGTTCTAAGAACTTTGGTGGGCAGGTTATACTTATCCGCAAATTCCCTTGATATGTATGAATGCGATGCACCAGTATCAAAAAGAACGATTGCAGTAAAATACTTAACCAAAAACTTACCGTTTACTGCATCTGGCTGCTCTTCAACCTCCTCCACGTTAACGTGGTTTACCTGTCCCCTATTGAAAGGGTTCGGCTTCTTCCCAGAGCTTCCATTGCCATTTCCATTCTGGGCTTCAGGACATTCATTGGCATAATGTCTGGTCTTCTGGCACTTAAAGCAAGTGACTTAGCTCAGGTCTCTTTTGGCTGGGGTTGATGGGTTGGTACGGTTCTGGCCGTTGCTTCCTCCATTCCCATTACCATTCTTGGGGCCATTATGATTGTGCGAGCTACCTCCTCCATGGGTATGCTAAAAATGTCCTCCCGGTCTAGGGGTAAAACGGGGCTTCTGCTGAGCTCCAGAATTGTACTTCCCTTGCCCATACTTCCTCTTGTGGTTCTCAATTTTCTGCTGCTTCCCTTCAATCATAAGAGCACGATCTACCAACTCCTGATAGTTATTGAAGCTTGCTACCATCAACTGCATGCTCAACTCATCATTCAGTCATTCCAGAAACTTCTCCTGCATAGCTGCATCCGTAGCAACGTCATCTGGGGCATAACGTGCTAGCTTACTAAAGTCCTCCACATACTGGCCAACTGTCCGTCCTCCTTGGCGCAATTTGTGAAACTCACGCTTCTTCATGGCCATAGCTCCTACTGAAACATGGGCGGTACGGAAAGCCTACTGAAACTGGTCCCATGTGACAGTGTCGATAGGGAAAGTGGCTGTGAAATTCTCCCACCATGATGCTGCGGGTCCGTCAAGCTGATATGCGGCAAACTTCACCTTTTCCGCATCTGTGCATCCTGCCGTGGTCAACTCCCTAGCTGTCTTGCGGAGCCAATCATCTGCTACTATAGGCTCGGTGCTACTGGAAAACACCGGCAGATTCAGCCTAAGAAAACGGGCTAAGTGGTCAACAGGTGGTGGTGGTGGTGGGTTGTTGTTGGTTTTCCCCTGATTCTGATTCTGGACTAGCAACTGCATCAACATATTCTGCTACTGGATCAACTGAGTGAGCTCCGGTGGGAAGGTAAATCCGGGGTCACGTCTCGGAGGCATCTGATGGGTTTAGAAAAGATGAGATTTAAGAATAGAGAGGGGTCTAGAGAGAAAACACTACCCATATGCACATGAGGCAAAACCAAACAATTCACTTCATTCAATCAAACAAGGGCATACAATCGGTCTAACTATTGCAAAAGTGCTCGGACTACTATATTTACATGGTGGACTACTACTACTGATGGGGTGGTCTACTAGAAATATTCTTCGGTTGCAAACTCCATGATATCTGCTCCAGCTTCATAAACATAGTCATCATCGCTATCGTCTTGGTCCGAGTCGGTGTCGTCGATGATGATGTAGTCTTTCGGGCGAATCTCCTTGGGTTCTTCGTCTTCTTCTACTGGTGTAGGGCCTCCCATGAATATTCCGATCTTCTTGATCAGGTCATCATTCTTCTCCACTAATACTTCGATTTGCTGCATATAATCTTCACGTGTAGCCTTGAGTTCTTCCTCCAGTTCCGTGATTCTTGTCCTCGCCTTCTTCAGATCTATCATATCTACGCACATCTGGTTCTCCTGTCGTCGAATGTGCTGGTTTAACTCCTGGATGAAAGCTGCGATTGATCTATCCTTCTTGGTACTGATCATCTCCCAGTGCTCATCTCGGCGCCCACAAATCTGGTAGATATTATCCTTGAGATCCTTGTGGTAAACTTCTCCAATACGTCCCATCGTGATGTGGGCTGCCATGCTCTTTCCTAGACTCCAGGTTGGTGCATCAAAGGAAAACTCTATGGGCTCAGTGACTGGCATGAACGTCCTTCCTGGAACTTGAACTTGAATCATCCAGCGCTCCTCTTCAGGTAAAGTGGCGTTGTAGGTTCCAGTGAAACTTGGTACTCCGATGTTTAGATATCTAGTGACTTCCTTCAAGTGACGTCCAAAGGGTGTATCTTCATCCGGTTGCGTGAACTTGTTCCTTGCATCCGCCATCCTAAAAGAGTAGAAAAGATGAGGAGTCAGAATGGGAAGAGTGAGTAGTGATCTAGGGCTTTAGCTTAGTGGTCGTGTCCTATAGTCAGCGTGTGCTCTGATACCATCTTGTAGCGACCAAACCTCAAACGGTCCAATCTCTATGCTCTAGTGTCATCCCTGGATCAGTAATGCTGACACCGCACAGTACTTGAAGTATTTATAACAGAGTAGCTATCACACACTTATTACAACGAGTGTCTCAAAAGAGAACTTATTACAATAAATATGGCTTAAGGCCATCTAATAACGATAACAGCGGAAGGCTTGGAAGATAAGTGAGTCCATCAACTCCAACAGCATCACTGAGTATAGAACCACGACCTAAGGCACCTTACTCGTCGTCTGAAAAGTCTGCAACATGAACGTTGCAGCCCGAAATGGGTCAGCACATGGAATATGCTAGCAAAGTAACACATAGGGAGCAATGAAAGAATAAGGCTATAGTACATGCATATTTGGCTGGTGGAAAGCTCTATGGTTACAGTTTTGCGTAAAGCCAATTTTTCCCTACTGCAAAGGAATAAATTTTATTTAACTATCATGGTAGTTGTTAAACATTGAGAGTGTAGACACCCTCTCAATCCCAATTAAACATCATCATTAAAAACCCAACAATATTAATTAGAGTAACATGATGAGATTCACATGATAATCCAAGTACTAGATACTCAAGTTGTCCATAACCGGGGACACGGCTAACCATGATTAGTTTATACACTCTGCAGAGGTTTGCGCACTTTTCCCCACAAGACTCGATCTCCTCCATTGGGATTCTCGCACTACATGGTGTTTGAGAAACGGATGACCAAGATATAGTCTTTCAGAAGCGCTAGCACCTTACGATCGGGTAGACCGTTACACCTACTTTCCCCTATATCTGCTAGTCTACCACTGTAAGAGTTCGCACGACTTAATCAACTATGCTAGAGCCCATAGTAGCTTGTGGCTGCACACAGAAGTTTCTAGTATGAATAATCTCATGATCCCCTTTGAGCCTCGGTGGCGGTCCAAAAGAAAAACAGGCAATCGCTGGAATACCCAGGTGCCTCAATCCACCCAGATGTGTGTTTAAGTTGCCACCTTAGATAAACCATTAAGTTAACAATCTCACATCTGTCATGGATACACTCACCCAATCCACGTCTACTAGCATAGCATGGCAATATAAGCAAACTTAGAAGTAACTCCTAGGGTTTGATAAAGAAACAGGTAATAGGCACTACCTCATCTACTTCCCAAAACCCACAATTTAATTAGATCCTAATCATGCAATGTGTGAGGATTGATCTAATGCAATAAAACTGGGTAGTAGGAGGTATGAGCAAAGTGTTACTTGCCTTGCTGATGATCCACGAAACCTAGCGATTCGAAGTAGCAAGCGGCGCACTCTGGGTACTCTATCACAAACAAACAAGCATACAATAAGTACTCATCTAATGCACGGGTAAAACTCAAATAAGAGATCTAACCAGAAAGTTCAACTTAAGAACTCCGGTTGGCAAAAAGAATCAAATCGAACGAAGCAACGAAAGACAAACGGCGAAAGAAACAAACTTCGTTTACTATTCTGAATCTAGGTCAAATTTTACAGAGGCAAAAACTTGTTTGAGTCGGTTAAACAGAACTAGGGTTTCGAGACGAAACTCCAGGCGCTTGAATCGCCTGATTCTGATAAACGAGCGAAAAGTTATACTAGATCGAAAATTGGATTAGATATCGCGATCAGAAATAATCACGGAATAATCCGAGAAAAAGAAAAACGACAAACAGATTAACTAACGAATGTTCGTTATCCGGATCTAAACGATGAACGCGTTCGTTTAAACGAACGAACGAGCGAACGCTCACTAATTAAACTAAACCGGAAAAAAACCGATCTAATAAAAAACGGAAATTAAAAAAACGAACGAAAACCGGCGAAAACCAACGGTTTTTCTAAAAAAATGGCAGCGGCGGGCGGCTCCGGCGGCGGCGGCGGCTTGGGGCTGGGCGCGGCGGCTTGGGGCTAAAAGCGGCCCGGGGCGGCGCTATATAAAGGGCCCGGCCGGAGGAGTCCCGGCTGATCCCGGCCCGAAGTCGGTTCCTTTTTAAAAAAAATTACGCGTAGAAAAACAAACAAAAGAAGTACTAAATGGACTCCAAAAATCCCGAAATAAATTTTCCCCGGCTTCTAAAATCAAGCCGCACATGATGAACATTTATTTGGGGCCCAAATGCAATTTTGAAAAACGTGCATTTTTCCTAAATTCAAATAAAATAGCAAATAAAACCAAAATAAAATCTTATTTGATTTTATTATTAAATCCTCAATATTTCTTTATTTTGGGAAAGTCATTTTATTCCCTCTCTCATTTTTTTGTGATAGAAATAATTGAAGATAAAATAAATAAAATCAAATGATCCTATTTTCAAAATTTGAGAAAACTCAAATATGAAAATAACGAAATCCCCAACTCTCTCCGAGGGTCCTTGAGTTGCGTAGAATTTCTAGGATCAACCAAAATGCAATAAAATATGATATGCAATGATGATCTAATGTATAACATTCCAAATTGAAAATCTGGGATGTTACATGTAGAAGCCCTTCGTGATCGATGCCCCCTCCGGCGGAGCTCTGGAACAGGCCCCAAGATGGGATCTCGTGGATACAGAAACTTACCGCGGTGGAATTAGGGTTTTGGCTCTGTATCTGATCGTTTGGGGGTACGTAGGTATATATAGGAGGAAGGAGTGCGTCGGTGGAGCAACAGGGGGCCCACGAGGGTGGAGGGCGCGCTTGGGGGGGGGGGGTAGGCGTGCCCCCCTACCTCGTGGCCTCCCTGTTGGTTGCTTGACGTAGGGTCCAAGTCTCCTGGATCTTGTTCATTCCAAAAATCACATTCCCGAAGGTTTCATTCCGTTTGGACTCCGTTTGATATTCCTTGTCTTCAAAACCCTAAAATAGGCAAAAAAAATAGCAATTCTGGGCTGGGCCTCCGGTTAATAGGTTAGTCCCAAAAATAATATAAAAGTGGATAATAAAGCCCAATAATGTCCAAAACAGAAGATAATATAGGATGGAGCAATCAAAAATTATAGATACGTTGGAGACGTATCAAGCATCCCCAAGCTTAATTCCTGCTCGTCCTCGAGTAGGTAAATGATAAAAATAGAATTTTTGATGTGGAATGCTACTTGGCATAATTTCAATGTAATTCTTCTTTAATTGTGGCATGAATATTCAGATCAGAAAGATTCAAGACAAAAGTTTAATATTGACATAGAAATAATAATACTTCAAGCATACTAACTAAGCAATTATGTCTCTTCAAAATAACATGGCCAAAGAAAGTTATCCCTACAAAATCATATAGTCTGGCTATGCTCTATCTTCACCACACAAAGTATTTAAATCATGCACAACCCCGATGACAAGCCAAGCACTTGTTTCATACTTTTAACATTCTCAAACTTTTTCAATCTTCACGCAATACATGAGCGTGATCCATGGACATAGCACTTTAGGTGGAATAGAATGGTGGTTGTGGAGAAGACAAAAGGGGAGAAGATAGTCTCACATCAACTAGGCGTATCAACGAGCTATGGAGATGCCCATCAATAGATATCAATGTGAGTGAGTAGGGATTGCCATGCAATGGATGCACTAGAGCTATAAGTATATGAATGCTCAAAAAGAAACTAAGTGGGTGTGCATCCAACTTGCTTGCTCACGAAGACCTAGGGCATTTTGAGGGAGCCCATCATTGGAATATGCACGCCAAGTTCTATAATGAAAAATTCCCACTAGTATATGAAAGTGATAACAAAGGAGACTCTCTATCACGAAGATCATGGTGCTACTTTGAAGCACAAGTGTGGTAAAAGGATAGTAGCATTGTCCCTTCTCTCTTTCTCTCATTTTTTTATTTGGGCCTTTTCCTTTTTTATGGCCTCTTTTCTCTTCTTTTTTTTATTTGGGCTTCTTTGGCCTCTTTTATTTTATTTTATTTTTCGTCCGGAGTCTCATCCCAACTTGTGGGGGAATCATAGTCTCCATCATCCTTTCCTCACTTGGGACAATGCTCTAATAATGATGATCATCACACTTTTATTTACTTACAACTCAAGAATTACAACTCGATACTTAGAACAAAATATGACTCTATGTGAATGCATCCGGCGGTGTACCGGGATATGCAATGAATCAAGAGTGACATGTATGAAAGAATTATGAACGGTGGCTTTGCCACAAATACAATGTCAACTACATGATCATGCAAAGCAATATGACAATCATGGAGCGTGTCATAGTAAACGGAACGGTGGAAAGTTGCATGGCAATATATCTCGGAATGGCTATGGAAATGCCATGATAGGTAGGTATGGTGGCTGTTTTGAGAAAGGTATATGGTGGGTGTATGATACCAGCGAAAGGTGCGCGGTATTAGAGAGGCTAGCAATGGTGGAAGGGTGAGAGTGCGTATAATCCATGGACTCAACATTAGTCATAAAGAACTCATATACTTATTGCAAAAATCTAAAAGTTATCAAAGCAAAGTATTACGCGCATGCTCCTAGGGGTATAGATTGGTAGGAAAAGACCATCGCTCATCCCCGACCGCCACTCATAAGGAAGACAATCAATAAATAAATCATGCTCCGACTTCATCACATAACAGTTCACCATATGTGCATGCTATAGGAATCACAAACTTTAACACAAGTATTTCTCAAATTCACAACTACTCAACTAGCACGACTCTAATATCACCATCTCCATATCTCAAAACAATTATCAAGTATCAAACTTCTCATAGTATTCAACACACTCATAAGAGAATTTTATTATTAATCTTGTATACCTAGCATATTAGGATTATTTAAGCAAATTAACATGCTATTTAAGACTCTCAAAATAATCTAAGTGAAGCATGAGAGATCAATAGTTTCTATTACACAAGTCCACCACCATGCTCTAAAGGATATAAGTGAAGTACTAGAGCGAAACTATATAACTCAAAAGATATAAGTGAAGCACATAGAGTATTCTAATAATTTCCGAATCATGTGTGTCTCTCTCAAAAGGTGTGTACAGCAAAGATGATGTGGTAAACTAAAAAGCAAAGGCTCAAATCATACAAGACGCTCCAAGCAAAACACATATCATGTGGTGAATAAAAATATAGCTCCAAGTAAAGTTACCGATAGAAGTAGACGAAAGAGGGGATGCCTTCCGGGGCATCCACAAGCTTTGGCTTTTAGGTGTCCTTAGATTATATTGGGGGTGCCATGGGCATCCCCAAGCTTAGGCTCTTCCCACTCCTTGTTCCATAATCCATCAAATCATTACCCAAAACTTGAAAACTTCACAACACAAAACTTAAAGTAGAAAATCTCGTGAGCCCCGTTAGCGAAAGAAAACAAAAGACCACTTCAAGGTACTGTAATGAACTCATTATTTATTTATATTGGTGTTAAACCTACTATATTACAACTTCTGTATGGTTTATAAACTATTTTACTAGCCATAGATTCATCAAAATAAGCAAACAACACACGAAAAACAGAATCTGTCAAAAACAGAACAATCTGTAGTAATCTGTAGCTAGCGCAAGATCTGGAACCCCAAAAATTCTAAAATAAATTGATGGACGTGAGGAATTTATCTATTAATCATCTGAAAAAATAATTAACTAAATATCACTTTCCAAATAAAAATGGCAGCAATTCTCGTGAGCGCTAAAGTTTCTGTTTTTTACAGCAAGAATAACAAGACTTTCCCCAAGTCTTCCCAACGGTTCTACTTGGCACAAACACTAATTAAACACAAAAAACACAACCAATATAGAGTCGAGATAAATTATTTATTACTAAACAGGAGAAAAAAGCAAGGAAAAAAATAAAATTTGGTTGCCTCCCAACAAGCGCTATCGTTTAACGCCCCTAGCTAGGCATAAAAAGCAAGGATAGATCTAGGTATTGCCATCTTTGGTAGGCAATCCATAAGTGCCTCTCATAATAGATTCATAAGGTAATTTAGTTTTCTTTCTAGGGAAGTGTTCCATGTCTTTCCTTAACGGAAATTGGAATCTAATATTTCCTTCCTTCATATCAATAATTGCACCAATCGTTCTAAGGAAAGGTCTACCAAGAATAATAGGGCATGAAAGATTGCAGTCTATATCAAGAACGATAAAATCTACGGGTACATAAATCCTATTTGCAACAATAAGAACATCATTAATTCTTCCCATAGGTTTCTTAATAGTGGAATCCGCAAGGTGCAAGCTTAAAGAGCAATCATCAAAATCACGGAAACCTAACAAATCACACAAAGCCTTTGGAATCGTGGAAACACTAGCACACAAATCACATAAAGCATAGCATTCATGATCTTTAATTTTAATTTTAATAGTTGGTTCCCACTCATCATAAAGTTTTCTAGGGATAGAAACTTCCAACTCAAGTTTTTCTTCATAAGATTGCATCAAAGCATCAACGATATGTTTGGTAAAAGCTTTATTTTGACTATACGCATGAGGAGAATTTAGCACGGATTGCAACAAGGAAATACAATCTATCAAAGAGCAATTATCATAATTAAATTCCTTGAAATCCAAAATAGTAGGTTCATTAACATCTAGAGTTTTGATCTCTTCAATCCCACTTTTATCAAATTTAGCATCAAGATCTAAAAACTCCGAATTTTTGGAACGCCTTCTAGGTAAAGGTGGATCATATTCAGTACCATCATTATCAAGATTCATATTGCAAAACAAAGATTTAATAGGGGACACATCAATAACTTTTAGATCTTCATCTTTATTATCATGAAAACTAGAAGAACACGCTCTTATAAAGGAATCTTTCTTAGCACGCATCCTAGCGGTTCTTTCTTTGCACTCATCAATGGAAATTCTCATGATTTGAGAGACTCATTGATATCATGCTTAGGAGGAATAGATCTAAGTTTCAAAGAATCAACATCAAGAGAAATTCTATCAACGTTCCTAGCCAACTCATCAATTTTAAGCAATTTTTCTTCAATCAAAGCATTAAAATTCTTTTGCAAAGTAATAAATTCTTTAATATTGGATTCAAAATAAGAGGGTATCTTATTAAAATTTCCATAAGAATTGTTGTAGGAAGTACCATAATTATTAGAGGAATTGCTAGGATAAGGCCTAGGATTAAAGTTTCCTCTATACGCATTGTTACCAAAATTGTTCCTACCAACAAAATTAACATCCATAGATTCATTATTATTCTCAATCAATGTAGACAAAGTCATATCATTAGGATCAGAAGAAACACTTTTATTAGCAAATAATTTCATAAGTTCATCCATCTTTCCACTCAAAACATTAATTTCATCTATCGCATGCACTTTTTTATTAGTAGATCTTTCAGTGTACCATTGAGAATAATTAACCATAATATTATCTAGGAGTTTAGTAGCTTCTCCTAAAGTGATTTCCATAAAAGTGCCTCCCGTGGCCGAATCTAAAAGATCTCTAGAAGCAAAATTCAATCCAGCATAAAAAATTGTATAATCATCCACAAATTCAAACCATGTGTTGGGTAATTACGTATCATTAATTTAATCCTCTCCCAAGCTTGTGCAACATGTTCATGATCAAGTTGCTTAAAATTCATAATATCATTTCTAAGAGAGATAATCTTAGCGGGGGGAAAATACTTAGAGATAAAAGCATCTTTGCACTTATTTCAAGAATCAATACTATTTTTAGGCAAAGACGAAAACCAAGCTTTAGCACGTTCTCTAAGCGAAAAAGGAAATAGCTTCAATTTAACAATATCATTATCAACATCTTTCTTATTTTGCATATCACACAAATCAACAAAGCTATTTAGATGGGTAGCGGCATCTTCAGTATGAAGGCCGGAAAACGGATCTTTCATGACAAGATTCAGCAAGGCAGCATTAATTTCACAAGATTCAGCATCGGTAAGAGGAGCAATCGGAGTGCTAATAAAATCATTGTTGTTGGTATTGATAAAGTCACACAATTTAGTGTTATCTTGAGCCATCGTGACAAGCAAGCAATGCAACATACAAGCAAACGACGAACGGTCAAAAAGAGGCAAATAGAGAAAGAGAGGGAGGATAGAGAGAGAGGGTGAATAAAACGGCAAGGGTGAAGTGGGGGATAGGAAAACGAGAGGCAAATGGCAAATAATGTAATGCGGGAGATAAGGGTTTGTGATGGGTACTTGGTATGTTGACTTTTGCGTAGACCTCCCCGGCAACGGCGCCAGAAATCCTTCTTGCTACCTCTTCAGCACTTGCGTTGGTTTTCCCTTGAAGAGGAAAGAGTGGTGCAGCAAAGTAGCGTCAGTATTTCCCTTAGTTTTTGAGAACCAAGGTATCAATCCAGTAGGAGGCTACGCGCTAGTCACTCGCACCTACACAAAACAAATAAATCCTCGCAACCAACGCGATAAGAGGTTGTCAATCCCTACACGGTCACTTACGAGAGTAAGATCTGATAGATATGATAAGATAATATTTTTGGTATTTTTATGATAAAGATGCAAAGTAAAATAAAAGCAAAGTAAAAAAGCAAAGGAAATAACTAAGTGTTGGAAGATTAATATGATGAAGATAGACCCGGGGGCCATAGGTTTCACTAGTGGCTTCTCTCAAGAGCATAAGTATTTTACGGTGGGTGAACAAATTACTGTTGAGCAATTGACAGAATTGAGCATAGTTATGAGAATATCTAGGTATGATCATGTATATAGGCATCACGTCCGAGACAAGTAGACCGACTCCTGCCTGCATCAACTACTATTACTCCACACATCGATCGCTATCCAGAATGCATCTAGAGTATTAAGTTCAAGAGAACGGAGTAACGCTTTAAGCAAGACGACATGATGTAGAGGGATAAACTCATGAATATGATGAAAACCCCATCTTGTTATCCTCGATGGCAACAATACAATACGTGCCTTGCTGCCCCTACTGTCACTGGGAAAGGACACCGCAAGACTGAACCCAAAGCTAAGCACTTCTCCCATTGCAAGAAAGATCAATCTAGTAGGCCAAACCAAACTGATAATTCGAAGAGACTTGCAAAGATAACCAATCATACATAAAAGAATTCAGAGAAGATTCAAATATTGTTCATAGATAAACTTGATCATAAACCCACAATTCATCGGTCTCAACAAACACACCGCAAAAGAAGATTACATCGAATAGATCTCCACAAGAGAGGGGGGAGAACTTTGTATTGAGATCCAAAAAGAGAGAAGAAGCCATCTAGCTAATAACTACGGACCCGAAGGTCTGAGGTAAACTACTCACACTTCATCGGAGAGGCTATGGTGTTTATGTAGAAGCCCTCCGTGATCGATGCCCCCTCCGGCGGAGCTCCGGAACAGGCCCCAAGATGGGATCTCGTGGATATAGAAAGTTACGGCGGTGGAATTAGGGTTTTGGCTCTGTATCTGATCATTCGGGGGTACCTAGGTATATATAGGAGGAAGGAGTACGTCGGTGGAGCAACAAGGGGCCCACGAGGGTGGAGGGCGCACCTGGGGGGTAGGCGTGCACCCCTACCTCGTGGCCTCCCTGTTGGTTGCTTGACGTAGGGTCCAAGTCTCCTGGATCTTGTTCGTTCCAAAAATCACATTCCTGAAGGTTTCATTCCGTTTGGACTCCGTTTGATATTCCTTTTCTTCGAAACCCTAAAATACGCAAAAAACAGCAATTCTGGGCTGGGCCTTCGGTTAATAGGTTAGTCCCAAAGATAATACAAAAGTGGATAATAAAGCCTAATAATGTCCAAAATAGAAGATAATATAGCATGGAGCAATCAAAAATTATAGATAGGTTGGAGACGTATCAAGCACTAACTAAACCAGATTAGTACCTAAGTTAATGGTGCCACGTCAGCTGTCGGCGTTTAACCGCCGGCGACCACAGACCGCGGCGGTGCCCGCGTCAGGTTTGCTCTATTTCCCTCCATTCGATGTGTGGGGGCGTGTTCGAAAGAGGGGAGTGAGACGCCTCTGTTGGTGGCCGTGGTTCGGGCGGGAGTGGACGGAGTAGGCGGCGGCGAGCTCGGCTGCGGCGGGCGGAGCATGGGGTTGGCCGGGACGAGGCTATAGCGCAAGGTAGGAGGTGCGAGTGGTGGCGTTGGCTTGCTGGGGAGCTGCTTAACATGAAAACATGCCCGGGTCGGGGTGATTCGAGCTCTGGGCTCGGCCGCGACATGGACGGCGGTGGAGAGCTCTGAGGTGCGGCGGCAGGCACGGTTAGAGCTCGAGCACAAGGGGGGAAATAGGGGGGAGATGAGGCGGGGCTCACAGCGGATCTTCTGGTGCGGACAGCAAGCTCGGGAGGTCCCGTAGCCGGCGAATCGACGACGGCGATGGTCGGCTCCCGAGGATGAGGACGAAAGCGATGGTGAGGTTGAAGGGCTCCCGGGCTTGTTTTGTTCTTCTCGTTGACGTGCAGATCCGCGGCGGAACCTAGGGATATGGTGGGGAGGTCAGGCGAGCTCGGTGTGCGCGTTGGCAGCGAGCGGCGGGGACGGCCGTGCTCGGGTGTGTGTGAGTGAGAGAGCCAGAGAAGAGGGAGAGTGAGCGAGGCGGTCAGCAGGATCGGGATGGCACGCGGAAGTCGTCCATGCTTCCAGGGGCTCGTCGACAAGCAGGAGCTGGCTGCGCGTGTGCTGGCGCGCGGCGAGCACGCGCCCTCCTGCCCACTGGCAAGAGGTGGGAGACGATTGGTAGATGGGCCTGGTGGGCTGCTACAGAGCCAGGCCTGCCAGGTAAGCGCCAGGTATTCTCTCTCTCTCTCTCTTTCTAATTCTTTATATTTTCTAATTTTTCTGTTGTCTGTTTTGATTTGATTTAAATACCAAATCAATTTATAAGCTTCTGAAAATTTGCATGCGGATCAAATGGACAAAACCAAAGTCACACATGGAGTTTCAGAATTTCTGGACTTATAGTTAATATATAGTAAATATAAATCCAATCCAAATATTTACTGATTTAATTCAAAGTCCCAAAATAAGTATTTCTGAGATTCCAAAAATATTGGTTTGAATTTTGCCTCTTGCCAATATTTTCAGATATGAACAGGAACATTTTCTTGGACTTATTTGAAGATATTTTTTTTAATGTTGATCATTTTTATAAATGATTTCTGAGGCTTTCAGCTTTCCTCATTTTAACTTTCAGAAAATAGACATGATGCACACACAAGTGCTAGCCTAGCACAAGGTAGACCTAGGGATGTGACAAAACTGATGACAAACCCTGCTCGTTCGACAATCATAGGCATTGCAGTTGGGGAATGTAGTAATTTCAAAAAAAATCCTACGCACACGCAAGATCATGGTGATGCATAGCAATGAGAGGGGAGAGTGTTGTCCACGTACCCTCGTAGACCAAAAGTGGAAGCATTAGCACAACGTGGTTGATGTAGTCGTACGTCTTCACGATCCGACCGATCCAAGTACCGAACGCATGGCACCTCTGAGTTCAGCACACGTTCAGCTCGATGACGTCCCACGAACTCCGATCCAGCGGAGCTTCACGGGAGAGTTCCGTCAGCACGACGGCGTGGTGACGGTGATGATGTTGCTACCGACGCAGGGCTTCGCCTAAGCACCGCTACGATATGACCGAGGTGGAATATGGTGGAGGGGGCACCGCACACGGCTGGGAGAGATCAACTGATCAACTTGTGTGTCTAGAGGTGCCCCCCTACCCCGTATATAAAGGAGCAAGGGGGGAGGCTGGCCGGCCCTCTATGGGCACGCCAGGAGGAGGAGTCCTCCTCCTAGTAGGAGTAGGACTCCCCTTTCCTACTCCTACTAGGAGGAGGAAAGGAAGGAGGAGAAGGAGAAGGAAGGAGAGGGAGGAAAAGGAGGAAAGGGGGGCCGGCCCCCTAGTCCAATTCGGTTTGGGCTAGGGGGCCCGCGCGCCCTGCCTCCTCTCTTCCACCACTTGGCCCATGAGGCCCATTACTTCTTCCTCGTATTCCCGTAACTCCCCGGTACCCCCGAAAATACCCGAATCACTTGGAACCTTTCCGACGTCCGAATATAGTCGTCCAATATATCGATCTTTACGTCTCGACCATTTCGAGACTCCTCGTCATGTCCCCGATCTCATCCGGGACTCCGAACTACCTTCAGTACATCAAATCACATAAACTCATAATATAATCGTCACCGAAACTTTAAGCGTGCGGACCCTGCGGGTTCGAGAACTATGTAGACATGACCGAGACATGTCTCCGGTCAATAACCAATAGCGGAACCTGGATGCTCATATTGGCTCCCACATATTCTACGAAGATCTTTATCGGTCGGACCGCATAACAACATACGTTGTTCCCTTTGTCATCAGTATGTTACTTACCCGAGATTCGATCATCGGTATCTCAATACCTAGTTCAATCTCGTTACCAGCAAGTCTCTTTACTCGTTCCATAATACATCATTCCGCAACTAACTCATTAGTTGCAATGCTTGCAAGGCTTAAGTGATGTGTATTACCGAGAGGGCCCAGAGATACCTCTCCGACAATCGGAGTGACAAATCCTAATCTCGAAATACGCCAACCCAACAAGTACCTTCCGAGACACCTGTAGAGCACCTTTATAATCACCCAGTTAGGTTGTGACGTTTGGTAGCACACAAAGTGTTCCTCCGGTAAACGGGAGTTGCATAATCTCATAGTCATAGGAACATGTATAAGTTATGAAGAAAGCAATAGCAACAAACTAAACGATCAAGTGCTAAGCTAACGGAATGGATCAAGTCAATCACATCATTCTCCTAATGATGTGATCCCGTTAATCAAATGACAACTCATGTCTATGCTTAGGAAACATAACCATCTTCGATCAACGAGCTAGTCAAGTAGAGGCATACTAGTGACACTCTGTTTGTCTATGTATTCACACATGTATTATGTTTCCGGTTAATACAATTCTATCATGAATAATAAACATTTATCATGATATAAGGAAATAAATAATAACTTTATTATTGCCTCTAGGGAATATTTCCTTCAGTTACATATTTTGAATGGGAAAAGCTTGTCAAAATTTAATCATTGATGTTAGCAAGAAGACATTAGTTTAATATATTGGAATTGGAAAATCTTGTCAATTTTTTGCTCATTGATGTTAGCCAGAAGACATGCATTTGATATTTTTGAGTGGGATGCCCTTTGCTGTGAGCAACGTCGATGGTTTTTTCCTATTCTTGTCTTCAGTTCAGAAGTAAATATTTACTCTGCTGAGATGCATAGTCACATGAATGTTGACTTATGTAAGGTATTTTAAGAGTTTGTTCTGAATGTTGTCTATGTAATGCCAGGCCTTGTGAGTTTGATTTCAAAGTTAAGCTTGGAATATTGTGGCATGCAGTATCACGAGCTGTTCACCGTGCCTCCTGAGAATCATGCTTC
This sequence comes from Triticum urartu, assembly GCF_003073215.2. Classification (NCBI taxonomy): domain Eukaryota; kingdom Viridiplantae; phylum Streptophyta; class Magnoliopsida; order Poales; family Poaceae; genus Triticum; species Triticum urartu. The sequence continues at coordinate 336,017,636 of NC_053024.1, read as the reverse complement.
ATATTGTTTTGCATATTGATCTAATGCCTGTGATTTGCATGTTAAGAAGATCATCCTCTTCTGTTGTTTCTGTGCTTAAGAAGTTAATTGTCTTATGTTTCATTCATAGCCTATACGACAACTCGAGTAGGTTAGAGGTGAAACCATATGATCTTCTGACCAACTCATCATCTTAGGCTGTGATTGGATCGTTGTTTTCCAACCAAAACCGCTTGTAAAACTGATGCTTGTAAATAAAAGAAGATGGTATTGGGTGAAGCGCTTGGTTGGTCGATTTCGACTAGTAAAATATACACTGGTCTCTCAAATTACACCCGTAACTTGCCGGTTTTCATTACAGACCTCGGGCCCTTGGTTTCATTACGCCTGTATTTTATGTGTTGTTTCTGATGACGAGTAAATTACACTTGTATCTTAATATAGGTGTGAAACAATCCAGAGCTCCCAAGCGCGGCCTTACCGTTTCATGTCGTCTCAGTCTCTCAAAGGTGCTCATAGGTGTCCGATGATCCTGGCTTCCTGAATGAGCAGCGGGCACTGTATCAGACCATCCGTAGGGCCCACGAGGCCCTCTCCGTCGTCCTTCGAGTTGTTGCGCTCGCTATTGCGCTGAGCATTGTCAACATGGTCAATGAACATGAGGAATTAGGAGATGACTTTATTTGGACAGGATGACAGTAGGGACCCACTAGGGTCATAGCCGTACGTACGCAAGTTCCTCCTTATTATATACAACTATAATTTTTTTTGCTTCCTCCTAGTTTCCTGACATCACGATCCCACACCATTGTCAACCTATATAGTCAATAAATGAGAGAATTGCACATGGAGCGGCCAACAGTTGGGACCCGACAGCTCGAGCAATATTTGTTTTTAGGTGTAAACGGCGTTTTTCTTGAGTGATGTTTTTGTTGTTGTTCAGAGGAGCAGGGTATCAACTGGGCAGGTTGTGGCCCGTCTAGCCTAGGATATTATTTTATGTAGACCAAATATCCAACCTAGATATTATTTTTTTCAAGGTGAAAATGGCTAGCCCAGCTATACTTTTTTGCGGAATACCCAACCCAAGTCAACTAGTTATTCTCCGCCCCGCCAGGCTGTAAATCTTTCCTATGAGGGATGCATTAGGCCTAACAAGAAAATGGGCTTCAAGAAATGGGCTTTTAGTAATAAATGGGATGTAATTATAAAAACTAGGTTGTAAATATACAAAAACACACCAAACAGGTAATTAGTTTCAAAAATATTATTGTTTGAATTTGGAAATTTTAATTTCATTACTTATTGCGCGCGTAGTATTTCTTTAGATTTTTACCTAATACAAATTCATTTCAAAATTATATTTAATCTGACTTGAAATTTTGAGATAAAAAAATTTCGGATCCCATCAAAATGTGGGATTTTTGGTTGAATTCTGTTTTGAGAGGTTGGTTGAAATTATTAATCATTGTCCTGGCAAGAAAATGGGCTACAACTTTAATAGATTGTAAATGGATTGTAGTAAATTCCATTAGAATTCAAAAATGGGTTGTACACTATTACAAATCACAAATGGGCTATATGTTCTCTGCCACAGATGTGATGCTCACTTGTGGGCCTACTATTGTTTTGAGAACAATAGTCAGTGACATGTACGGAAGGCTTGTGGGCCTACTATTGTTTTGAGAACAATAGTCAGTGACATGTACGGAAGGCTTGTGGGCCTACTAAGGCGTACGGAAGGCTTTGTAAACTTATAGTCAAGACACGATTCTAGCAGCAGTGGTCGTTGGATATCCATCCAACGACTGTAGTGCTTATTCAATCTCAGATATTCTTGCTTCAACCACCCAAACCACCGCCTGCTACCGCCTCCCGTGGCCGGTTGTGCTGCCGCGCAGGCTTCACCGGCCCACTCTACTCCCAAACACCGTCCAGGCCATTCCTCTACTCACCAACACCTCTTGTTCTTCATCAGCGATGGCAGCCTCACACCGCAGCCGAACCACTGAACCCTCATACTCACCTCCATGTGGGCATCCACTACTGTGTCTTCGGTGGATCCAGGTCATTCCCTTCGTAATACTCGCCATCGTTCACTGCGTTGGTTCTCTCGGCGCGGCGTGGTCAATCTTGTCAACAAAAGACAGCCATCGGATAAGGCATGTACGTGGATTGGCTGACATTAGGGACCCACATCGCCCATGCCGCACGCAGCAAGTGCCCACGTATTATGCGAAAACAAATAATTTCTCCCCCTGACAGGTTTGACCCACTAGCTACATCTTCGCACACAAGGAAGTGCTTCCTTTATTCCGTGGAAATAAAAAGTTTCCTCTCCCTGACAATTGGGACCCACCAGCTTTATTATGATCCTTTTCGTGAAAATATAGCTTGTACTGAAGATGCTAAATTGTTTTCTTTTCATTCTAACTCGAAAAAGAAGAAATAAAAAACAGAAAACATCTTCACACACAAGGAAGTGCCACCTTATTATGTGAAATAAATTGATTCCCTCTACTAGCTGGGACCCACCAGATTTGGAGGCTGACTTATGGTCCTACTAAGTTAACGCATACGTCGGGCTTTGTCAACTTAGTCAATAAACGACTCTAGCTGCACTGACCGCTCGATGTTAATCCAACAGCTAAGTTGCATCTTCAACCTCTGGTCTTGTTGCTCCAGCCGCCCAAACCTGGGCCCGCCGTACCGCCTGCTCCAGCCTCCCGTGGCCGGCTGTGCTGCCGCACAGGCCTCACCGCCTGACCATACTACTACTGGACAGGCCTTCTCTTTACTCATCCACATCCCCTATTATTCTCCAGAGACGGCAGCCTCAAACCGCAGCCGACGCAGTCAACCCTCGAACTCCCCTCCGCGTGGGCATCCACTGCTGCATATTCCCTGGCTCCGGGTCATTCCCTTCCTAGGTCGCGTCGTCGTCCACCACCTTGGTGCTCTTGGGCGGTACGGTGTTGTCAACGCGATCAACGAACGACAGCCATCAAAAGAGGACTGCAAGTGGAGAGGCTGACAGCTGGGTCCATGCCCGCACACAAGGAAGTGCTTCCTTATTATGCGCGAAATAATGATTCCTCCACCTGACACCTCGAACCTACCGAAAGGGCCTCTGTAGTTCGCGAAAAAAAACGTTCCCCCCTAACAGCTGGAACCCGCCGGCTTTATCTTCACACGGAAGGAACTGTCTTCTTACCCCCTGACAGCTGGGACCCACCAGGTTGAAGCGAAGGTAGCGTTATCTGTCCGGTCACGAATGTGTACGTACATAGAGGTCGATCGGTGTCTCTGCAGTGACATACCGTGGCCGAGTAAGGAGCAGCACGTGTTGAAGTAGAGGCGCCAATGTCGCATGTCACGTAGTCCCGTCTATTTCGTGTACACGTACGTACGGTCACGCTGCAAGACAGTAAATACGGCTACGTACATACATATGGGCGGGGTCTCTAACGCGTATAGACTACTAATCCTGTTCATCGGAAGCCAATTGGCTGGGTCGGAACAAAGAAACTGCGTCGTGTTCATGGGGAGGCAATGGAATGCGCCGTGTTCATCGGGAGGCAACGGAATACATCGTGTTCATCGGGAGCCAACTGGCTTGGACGGAACAGCCGAAACGAGGTCTGGCGTACCGCTGAATGGAGGAAATGGGCCTTGTGTTCAATCGTGTATGGTCGAAACGGGGTCCTATTCATCGGGAAGGGTCTGGCGTACCACAAAATGGAGGAAACGGACTTGTGTTCGACTCCGTATGGTCGAAACGGGGTCATGTTGATCGGGAGGGGTGTGGCATACCGCAAAACGAAGGAAACAGACTAGTGTTGGAGCGCCTATGGTCGAAACGGGGTCCTATTGATCGGGAGGGGTGTGGCGTACCGTAAAACAAGACTCCACGGGCTATTGTTCATCCACCGTCAACTTCCTCCAGCCTCCACCAGCTATTGTTCATCCATGGGGTCCTGTTCATCCAACCTCCTTGGCTACAATTCATCCAGCCCTCCACAGGGTCCTGTTCATCCAACCTCCACCGGCTACTATTCAACCAGCGCTCCACGGGGTCCTGTTTAACTAGCCCCTCCATGGCGTCATGTTCAACCAGCACTCCACGTACGAGGTCCCTCCACTAGCTATTGTTCATCCACCCCCACGCCTCCAATTTTCGGGGTCCTGTTCATCCGGCGGCAATGGCCTCTACTACCACGGGATCCTGTTCATCCAACCCCCACCGAGAACTGTTCATCCAACCCCCAACGGGAACTGTTCATCAAGAGGCAGCTTCGATCGGCTTCAGTTAGCAGCAGTAGCAAAGTAATCACTCGGTTTCCCTTAACAGCAAGGGATCGATCGGGGTTCAGTAACGTAGCTAGTGCAATCGCTCGTGTTCAGTTAGAGCCCAATGCCTCGCTTGGGTTCAGTTAGAGCGCAACACCTCGCACACACGCGTGTACGTGTACGAGAGAAACACGCAAACCTCCGTGCATCGCTCGGCCCCGACCACCCACCGTATATTTTACTCGCCCTCGCTTCTACCACGATTTTTTCCGTCATGGACCCAAAGAATATCATGCAGCTGCGTCTCTGGCCTGCCCAGGACGAAAAGCCCATTTTTTGTCATGATTTTTTGTCATAGAAGTAGGAGCCCACCACATCTATGATGATACCAGATTTTGTCACAATTATTGTCATAGAAGTGTCATAAGCATGACAGGAAAAAAAATCGTCAGCCAAAAATGTCACGGGTGTGTCTTTTTTTGTACTGAGAGCAGTACCCTGGACGCCGTCTATAGACACCTCAGATCTTCATCCACACCTCCAACAGCCACCTCTGCCACAACTTCTTTAGGGACCAACCCAATGATGCTGAGGTCGGCACGGCTATGCCAAAGTGGTTTTACACTTGTCGCATCACTTACTACTATACATTCATGTCGATCCATTAGGGCTATTTTGGTTCAAAGGAAAAAGTGAAGGAAAAACATAGCAATGGGAAATTTTCCTATGGTACCCTACTAATCAACTATTCATGCATTTTTGTTGAAAGGATTGGAACAAAACATCCACCTGGACCTACTTTTCAAAATCCTATGCATGAAAACAAGACTAAGTGCATTAGTGGCAGGATAACATTCTAACTGTACACACTTTCATATGGTTTCACTTTAATTTGGCCATGTTTATTTGCATTCCTCTCCTCTTCCAATTCCTGTGAACCAAACAGCTTAGTTTCCCACATGCATTCCTATCCTATTCCGGTGTTTTTCCTATCCCTATGTTTTTAGAATCATGCAAGCAAAAGGAGCCCTTCCAGAATTAATTCAGTTACAGATAGGTGTCGAAGAAAACTTTGTGTGGTGTGTCCTGCTCCTGCCACGACGTCATCCACCTCACCTGAGCTGCTCCATCGATAGAAGCATCCACCATACTAGACATCATGACTCCTGACCGTCTTTCGCCACCTCAGATCTCCTTCCATGTCGCCGGCACCCACCGTAACTGCATCACCACACTACTGCAGGATGCTGCTAACGCGACACTACGATCAAAGACCCTTTGACGAAACTGTGTGCGATGCATTAATCACAAACGGGGATGTAAAAAACTGTCAAAAAAGGTGCACAACATTTGCGATGACGGAGACATCAAACACAGTTTAGATTTTAGTTGCATGTGCCATGCGGGGCATACAGTTGATCCATATGGACTATTTGCGATGAGATAGAACAACAGAAACAAGCAGCCATATCAAGGTGTGTGCGATATACGGCATACAGTTCACTCCGATGAAATGTTTGCTATTAGGGAATGCCGCAGAAATGGTTAGCCAGATCTAGGTGTGTGTGATATACGGCACACGATTCACTTGGACAAACTTTTTTCGATTAGGGAACACAACAGAAACGGATCAACTTAACAACCTATGTGTGATATGCGGCATATAGTTCACATAGATGAACTATTTGCGATGAGCCAAAAGAACACAAACGATTCGTGTAAACAAGATGTGTGTGATATGCGGCAAACAGCCCACTCGGATGAACTATTTGCGATGAGAAATTATAACACAAACAGTTACTACAGTTAATTCGTGTGTGATTCTGTGTGTACAAAAAACTTTCAAAAATGCAAACGAGAATTTGTTACTGCCTAGGAACGGAGTCAGAAAATGAAATCACAATTGGTTGCCTAAATAGTGATCAATTAGTCAGAACAAATACCCTGATTTTGCTAAGTAATATGCTAGCATGGAGAAAGTTGAAAGGACACTAACCTCGATCAGACTTTGATCGGCTGATGACGTTGGGGAAGTAAACATCCATGTTAATTAGACCAGGCTATGGTGGACGCACTAGAATTTTATTGCCAACTTTCAGTTCATAACACTTAGACATTTTTATCCAAAGGTCCACATCAAAATAGGAGTGACCATCCTTATTAAGTTTTATGCTAACTGTCATTGTAAATACATGTTGCGTTGTCAATATGACATCCATCGAGTCATCAACAAATTAAAGATCAAGATTTCCTTCTACTCCTATTCTTGCAAAGCAAGTGATGTACTGCTTTAAATGCAAATTAAGATCATAAATTAGATATATTGAAATAACAAAGCAAGATGCAAATATGGGAGTAACTGATAGAACAGATCAATATATAGCTGAAAGCAAAGTACAAAAATATATAATTAAAAATATATAATGTAAAGATTTGATGCAAATATGAGAGTAACTGAATGAACAATACATCATAAATTTGCCTAATATAGGGGGGGAATCGTCTTCGACATCTAGGCTGCATGTGGCACCATACCTTTTATCCAAATGTAGCAATAGACGGTATATGTTCACAAGTTTAGGCCATGCCAACCGTGGTAGCGTGAGATTTAACATGGGGTAGATCCCCGGCCCAATCCCGCAGAAAACCCAAATCGACTAGAGTCTAGAATGTCGGTGCAAGTCGGTGCACAAAGGCGGCGGCAAGCGGCAGGGGAGAAATCCCGTGCCGTTTGGAGCGTGAACTCCGCCCGCTGACGATAGCCGTCGAGCTTGGGGTGGCCACCGCGATAGAAGTTGATGAGGTGCAGAGTTGCGGAGGAGTCCGCGGCGAGTGGGTGGGGATGAAGCGGATGAGGGTTTTCTTTTTCCTTTTGCATGTGTGGGTGAACACACACGGTTCGCAGAGGCGACGGAGATGAATCATGTGCGATAGTAAATCGCCAAGATTGAAGGGGAATCCAAATTTCCTTTGTCTTGTGTCCATGATTTTTTCTATGATGAAAATAAACCCTGTAAATCACCGTGTTTAAATTTGGCATTTTCCTGGGTTCATTTACCATATTTAGGGGATTATGTGCATTTTCTAGTCATTAATGCACATAATTCAAATTCAAACAATCGGTGCATGAAAAAGGGGCACGAGAACGGTCTGGAAAACCATGCTCGTGCTATTTAGTAAATTCTCATGCCTTTTACAAGGAATGGGCAAAGATTTCACGGAAATGTGTGGCAATAGTCAACCACAAACGCGTCGTTTATTGGTTTTTCAACTGTAGAAAAATGAAATACATGCTTGAAAAACATGATGGCTGGCATGGTGCCATGGTATGGACTCATCATGCCCTGGTAAAAATTTGAAAGGTTTGGCTTATTTCGTCGTGCATGCCCTTCATAAATTGAACCATCACCGAGGAAGCTTCATGGTTTCGAGGGGGAAATCACCAAGACTAAAGGGGTCGGGAATCGAAATTTCCTTCCTAGTTTCTCATTCAGTTTTTTTCTACGATCAACATACCCCCTCCAATGCAACGTGTTAAAATTTGGCATTTTTCGGGCTCATTTACCATATTTAGGGGATTATGTGCATTTTATAGGCATTGATCCACATAATTTAAATTCGAACAATCGATGCATGAAAAGGTGCACAAGAATGGTCTGGAAAACCATGCTCGTGGTATTTAGTAAATTCTCATGCCTTTTACAAGGAATGGGCAGAGATTTCAAGGGAATGTGTGGCAATATTCAACCACAAGCGTGTCGTTTACTGGGTTACCAATTATAGAAAAACGAAATACGTGCTTGAGTAACATGACGCCTGGCATGGTGCCATGGTATAGCCTCACCGTTCCCTGGTAAAAATTTGAGAAGGTTTGGTTTATGTCTTCATGCACACCCTTCATAAATTGAACCATCACCGAGGAAGTTTCATGGTTTCGAGGGGAAATCACCAAGATTGAAGGGGAATCCAAATTTCCGTCCTAGTTTGTCATTCAATTTTTTTCCAACGATCAACATACCCCCTCCAATGCAATGTGTTCAAATTTGGCATTTTTCAGGCTCATTTACCATATTTAGGGGATTATGTGCATTTTATAGGCATTAATCCACATATTTCAAATTCGAACAATCGATGCATGAAAAGGTGCACAAGAACGGTCTGGAAAACCATGCTTGTGCTATTAGTAAATTCTCATGCCTTTTACAAGGAATGGACAGAGATTTCAAGGAAATGTGTGGCAATAGTCAACCACAAATGTGTTGTTTACTGGGTTATCAACTATAGAAAAATGAAATACATGCTTGGAAAACATGACGCCTAGCATGGTGCCATGGTATGCCCTCACCGTGCCCTAGTAAAAATTTGAGAATGTTTGCCTTATGTCGTCATGCACGCCTTTCATAAATCGAACCATCACCGAGGAAGCTTCATGGTTTCGAGGGTGAAATCACCAAGACTAAAGGGGTCGGGAATCCAAATTTCCTTCCTAGTTTCTCATTCAGTTTTTTTCTACGATCAACATACCCCCTCCAATGCAACGTGTTCAAATTTGGCATTTTTCGGGCTCATTTACCATATTTAGGGGATTATGTGCATTTTATAGGCATTGATCCACATAATTTAAATTCGAACAATCGATGCATGAAAAGGTGCACAAGAATGGTCTGGAAAACCATGCTCGTGGTATTTAGTAAATTCTCATGCCTTTTACAAGGAATGGGCAGAGATTTCAAGGGAATGTGTGGCAATATTAAACCACAAGCGTGTCGTTTACTGGGTTACCAATTATAGAAAAACGAAATACGTGCTTGAGTAACATGACGCCTGGCATGGTGCCATGGTATAGCCTCACCGTTCCCTGGTAAAATTTGAGAAGGTTTGGTTTATGTCTTCATGCACACCCTTCATAAATCGAACCATCACCGAGGAAGTTTCATGGTTTCGAGGGGAAATCACCAAGATTGAAGGGGAATCCAAATTTCCGTCCTAGTTTGTCATTCAATTTTTTTCCAACGATCAACATACCCCCTCCAATGCAATGTGTTCAAATTTGGCATTTTTTCAGGCTCATTTACCATATTTAGGGGATTATGTGCATTTTATAGGCATTAATCCACATATTTCAAATTCGAACAATCGATGCAAGAAAAGGTGCACAAGAACGGTCTGGAAAACCATGCTTGTGCTATTAGTAAATTCTCATGCATTTTACAAGGAATGGACAGAGATTTCAAGGAAATGTGTGGCAATAGTCAACCACAAATGCGTTGTTTACTGGGTTATCAACTATAGAAAAATGAAATACATGCTTGGAAAACATGACACCTAGCATGGTGCCGTGGTATGCCCTCACCGTGCCCTAGTAAAAATTTGAGAATGTTTGCCTTACGTCGTCAAGCACGCCTTTCATAAATCGAACCATCACCGAGGAAGCTTCATGGTTTCGAGGGGGAAATCACCAAGACTAAAGGGGTCGGGAATCCAAATTTCCTTCCTAGTTTCTCATTTAGTTTTTTTCTACGATCAACATACCCCCTCCAATGCAACGTGTTCAAATTTGGCATTTTTCGGGCTCATTTACTATATTTAGGGGATTATGTGCATTTTATAGGCATTGATCCACATAATTTAAATTCGAACAATCGATGCATGAAAAGGTGCACAAGAATGGTCTGGAAAACCATGCTTGTGGTATTTAGTAAATTCTCATGCCTTTTACAAGGAATGGGCAGAGATTTCAAGGGAATGTGTGGCAATATTCAACCACAAGCGTGTCGTTTACTGGGTTACCAATAATAGAAAAACGAAATATGTGCTTGAGTAACATGACGCCTGGCATGGTGCCATGGTATAGCCTCACTGTTCCCTGGTAAAAATTTGAGAAGGTTTGGTTTATGTCTTCATGCACACCCTTCATAAATCGAACCATCACCGAGGAAGTTTCATGGTTTCGAGAGGAAATCACAAAGATTGAAGGGGAATCCAAATTTCCGTCCTAGTTTGTCATTCAATTTTTTTCCAACGATCAACATACCCCCTCCAATGCAATGTGTTCAAATTTGGCATTTTTTTAGGCTCATTTACCATATTTAGGGGATTATGTGCATTTTATAGGCATTAATCCACATATTTCAAATTCGAACAATCGATGCATGAAAAGGTGCACAAGAACGGTCTGGAAAACCATGCTTGTGCTATTAGTAAATTCTCATGCATTTTACAAGGAATGGACAGAGATTTCAAGGAAATGTATGGCAATAGTCAACCACAAATGCGTTGTTTACTGGGTTATCAACTATAGAAAAATGAAATACATGCTTGGAAAACATGACACCTAGCATGGTGCCATGGTATGCCCTCACCGTGCCCTAGTAAAAATTTGAGAATGTTTGCCTTACGTCGTCATGCACGCCTTTCATAAATTGAACCATCACCGAGGAAGCTTCACGGTTTCGAGGGGGAAATCACCAAGACTAAAGGGGTCGGGAATCCAAATTTCCTTCCTAGTTTCTCATTCAGTTTTTTTCTACGATCAACATACCCCCTCCAATGCAACGTGTTCAAATTTGGCATTTTTCGGGCTCATTTACCATATTTAGGGGATTATGTGCATTTTATAGGCATTGATCCACATAATTTAAATTCGAACAATCGATGCATGAAAAGGTGCACAAGAATGGTCTGGAAAACCATGCTCGTGGTATTTAGTAAATTCTCATGCCTTTTACAAGGAATGGGAAGAGATTTCAAGGGAATGTGTGGCAATATTCAACCACAAGCGTGTCGTTTATTGGGTTACCAATTATAGAAAAACGAAATACATGCTTGAGTAACATGACGCCTGGCATGGTGCCATGGTATAGCCTCACTGTTCCCTGGTAAAAATTTGAGAAGGTTTGGTTTATGTCTTCATGCACACCCTTCATAAATCGAACCATCACTGAGTAAGTTTCATGGTTTCGAGAGGAAATCACAAAGATTTGAAGGGGAATCCAAATTTCCGTCCTAGTTTGTCATTCAATTTTTTTCCAACGATCAACATACCCCCTCCAATGCAATGTGTTCAAATTTGGCATTTTTTCAGGCTCATTTACCATATTTAGGGGATTATGTGCATTTTATAGGCATTAATCCACATATTTCAAATTTGAACAATCGATGCATGAAAAGGTGCACAAGAACGGTCTGGAAAACCATGCTTGTGCTATTAGTAAATTCTCATGCCTTTTACAAGGAATGGACAGAGATTTCAAGGAAATGTGTGGCAATAGTCAACCACAAATGCGTTGTTTACTGGGTTATCAACTATAGAAAAATGAAATACATGCTTGGAAAACATGACACCTAGCATGGTGCCATGGTATGCCCTCACCGTGCCCTAGTAAAAATTTGAGAATGTTTGCCTTACATTGTCATGCACGCCTTTCATAAATCGAACCATCATCGAGGAAGTTTCATGGTTTCGAGCGGAAAATCACCAAGATTTAAGGGGAATCCAAATTTCCTTTGTCCTTTGTCCATGAGTTTTTTTCTATGATGAACATGCACCCTACAAATCACCGTGCTCAAATTTGGCACCTTTTCTGGGTTCATTAACCATATTTAGGGGATTATGTGCACTTTCTAGGAATTAATGCACATAATTAAAGTTCAAACAATCGGTGCATGAAAGGGTGCACAAGAATAGTATGGAAAACCATGCTCGTGCTATTTAGTAAATTCTCATGCCTTTTACAAGGAATGGGCAGATATTTCCATGAAATGTGTGGAAATAGTCAACCACAAACGTTTGTTTATTGGTTTTTCAACTATAGAAAAATGAAGTAAATGCTTGAAAGAAATGACGCCTGGCATGGTGCCATGGTATGGCCTCACAATGCCCTCGTCAAAATTTGAGAAGGTTTGGCTTATGTCACCATGCACGCCCTTCATAAATCGAACCATCACCGAGGAAGTTCCATGCTTTCGAGAGGGAAATCACCAGGATTGAAGGGGAATCCAATTTTTCTTTGTTCTTTGCCCTTGAGTTTTTTTTCTACAACGAACATACACCCTGCAAATCACCGTGTTCAAATTTGGCACTTTTCCACGCTCATTTACCATATTTAGGGAATTATGTGCATTTTCTAGGTATTTAGCACATATAAATCCAATCCAGCTATGGCTGCACGGGTGTGATATGAGGGATGTTGATTGTAGTTCGATCATGGCGCATCCTATGGTGCACACGCGCAATCCGCATGGCTGGGGTTCTGGCCAATCAACACACAAATAGGCTTTGCGCACACTGTTTCCGGAGGCGAAGGAGATGAACCGTGTGCAATAATGAATGAGCAAGATTGTAAGGGAAGCCAAATTTCCTTCGTCCTTTGTTGTTCAGCTCTTAAAAACCACCACACTGTACGGCTGTCCAGCCACTCCGTCCTAGAGCTCTATCCAAGCATCGTTCATGGCACCGCAGCGAACAGTAACATGTAAGGAAGCGATAGCATCCCGCCATGCTGCATTCCTCGCCGCCCGCGACCACACACATGGTAAGGAAGCGATGGCATCCCAGCGTGCCTAGCTCCTCGCCGCCGCCAGCCGCACAAGTACGTGGGCGGACTTTCATGCTGCCATGCCCGAATGGGCGGTGGATCTAGAGGCGGCCAAAGCCGCACAAAAGGAGCGGAAAAGGCAGAAAGCAGTCAAGAAAAGAGAGTCCCACCACTGCAAGAAAGAAGAGGCCGCACGCCATGCTGAGGAGCACTCGGCGGAGATCAGAGCATGGTGGGCTACCGCCTATAAGGCTGGGAAGGAGAACGATGGTGTCTGGCCAGCATGCCCCGATGCCAGCATGTGAGAAGTAGTTAGTGTGTGTGTCGCTCTTAAATTTGCATAATTAATAACGAGCATCTACCAGCACTACACACGTACTAGTTTTAGAGCAAATTACCAGTAGTATTTTAAATTCGTACTATCTATTATTAACGTACAATGTCGGTAAGCGCATCCTTTGAGGGCTTTGAGCGTTCATTAGCATGTGTTCACTGAAGTTTTGTAGCCGTACCCCGGCCCTAAATACTCTCGAAATGTCCGCCCACAGCCACCGGACACTAGAGCTGGTCGCAACTGGTTTTTAGTCCCACCTCGCCACGTGAGTTGGCCGCACACCGGCTTAAATTGCTGCGCCAGCGGATGGCAGCAAGCTTCTCTCTTGTTTCATAGGATCAAATCTGGATATGCGAATGAGGCAGGTTGACACTTGATTGCATTTCATAAATCGATGATTGTTCATCAGGTGTCACCTTGCCTCGTTCATGTACATTGAATAATCATGATACGATGAAAGAGATTTTTTAAATTATGTGCGGTTGGAGATGCTCATAGATATAAGAATTATTAGAAGATTACAAAACACACGGTTTCTATGGCGTACCCGTGTGCGTTCTTTTTGCGTTAATGATACATAAGTCGGTTACCTGTGCAATGTTTCCTAGTAAAGAAAGCATACCATTGACTGGAAAAATCAACTACATGTGTACATTTTTTTGGAGATGGGACATGTTGATTTTCTCTTCTCTCGCACACGAGTATTTTACGTGCTTCTTCTGTGTTGTCTGTTTCCCCCGCCCAAGTTTCAAGTTTCCCAGCAAAATTTTCATTAGGCACTCGATTTCGGAATTTATTCCTCCCACCACATCCCCACCCATCAAATTTCCTTAGTATCCCCCTCCCCCCCTACCGTTACCTCAAACCGCCGCCGTCGTAACCACAGCTTCAACCACATCTACGTTTTGCCCGAGCATCGTCGATCCAGTCAGGTAACCCACCGATGTCTATCACGGCCACGACCTGAATGCTTAAATGGCGCCTACGAAACATCCTCATGCCTCCAAATCCCCACCGCCCCTACCTCTAGATAATCGCCTCGCAAGCCCAACCACATATCACGTGGAGGTCGACGAGCTGATGGCGGTCAATGGCGCGATGTCCGCTATGCGTGTTGACCCAGAGGAACACCTCGCCTCTACCGCCACCGACTTGGTGCAAGCTCTGGCCCAGATGAAATGCCCCAGCTACTACCCCCCTAGGACTTACAAGGTATGATCTGACCAACACAATCTTACCAATACCACTTGTAATGGCTATGTTTTGTACAGTTGATGTATTAAGCATGTTCATGCCTTGTTTATTTCACTACTGCACATTGTGTGATGTTCAAGTATTAACTATCCAGCTCATTTTCACTAATACCATCAACAAACTTACAATACATGACTTAGGATATCACTAGAGATGCTGCCCATTTGCTATTTTTAGTGGCTGCTAACCCTGTTTGTAGCGATCCGACCTCAAACAGTCAAATCTCTGTGCATAAGTGTCATCCCTGGATCGGTAATGCTGACACACAGAGTACTTGAAGGATTTATAACAGAGTTTCAATCACACACTTATTACATCGAATATCTCAAAAGAGAGTACTTATTACAATAATATGGCTCAAGGCCATCTAATGAAGATAACAGCGGAAGGCTTCGAAGGTAAAGCGAGTCCATCAACTCCAACGGCATAGCTGAGTGCAAAACAACAACCTAGCGCACCTTACTCTTCATCTGAAAAGTCTGCAACATAATACGTTGCAGCCCGAAATGGGTCAACACATGGAATATTTTGGCAAAATAACACTATAGAGAAATGAACAGGTAACAGCTATAATTATATGCATATTTGGCTGGTGGAGGCTCTATGGTTATTTTTTCAGCAAGCTAATTTTTCCCTACAACAAAGGAATAAATTTTATTTACTACAAAGTTTGTTGAAAACATTGAGAAGGTTCCTCCAACTCAATCCCAAATTAAAAATCATCAACCCAACAAATTAATTAATAGAGTGATGAGATCAAATCAATAATTCAAGTACCAGATACTCAAGATGTCCATAACCAGGGACACGGCTAACGATGATTAGTTTATACACTCTACAGAGGTTTGTGCACTTTTCCCCACAAGACTCGATCTCCTCTGTTGGATTTCTGGCACTACATGTTGTATGAGAAACGAATGACCGAGACACAGTCTTTCAGAAGCATTAACTCTTTACTCTAGGAAGACAATACCACCTACATCCCCTACATCTGCTAGCCTACCACTGAAAGAGGTCACACAACTTAGTAAACTAAGCCAGAGCCCATAATGGCTTGTGGCTGCACATGGAAGTTTCCATCAAGAATAATCTTATGATCCCTTTAAGCCTGGGTGGGAAACCGTAGGATGGTCACACGGGTACTCCGGGATATCCCACGACAACACTGGATTGCTCCACGTGCCCAGACAACCACTAGGTGCTCCAGGGTGCCTCAACCAATCCACCCAGATGTGTATTAAAGTAGCCACCTTAAGTTTAACCATTAATTAAAACTCTCACACCTGTCATGGATCACTCAAACCAAACCACGTCTACGAGCATAGCATAGCAATATAAACATAACGTAGAAGTAACTCCTAGGGTTTGAAAATAAAGGAAATAGGTACTACCTCATCACTACTTTCCGGTACCCACAAGTATTCAAGTCCTAACCATGCAGTGTTTGAGGATTGAGACTAATGCATAAAACTGGGTAATAAGAAGTATGATCAAAGTGTTAGTTGCCTTGCTGACGATCCGCAAACCCTAGAGACTCGTAGTGGCATGCTTTGCACTCTGGAAATTCTATCGCAAACAAATAATAGCATACATAAGCACTCAAGCATATATGCAAGGGTAAAACTCAGATGAGAAAGTCCAAACACTAAGTTCAACTGAAGTGCTTCGATTTGCAAAAAGAATCAATCAAATCGGAGCTACGAAACTCAAACTACGATCAAAGGAAGTTCGAATTCAAATCTTCTTGCAACAAAATTTTAATTTGTCAAAACCATGTTCAAGTTGATTAACTGGAAAGAGGGGTTCGAGGTGAAGATTTTGGCGTTGGTTTCACTGGATTTGGACGAACGGTTAAAAAGTAACGAGGGTTTGAAAATCAGGGGCTAATATGCGATAAAAATAATCGTAGATAGGTCCCTGGCCAGAAAAATAAAATAAAAGGACTAACGAACGAACGTTCGCTATCAGAGATGAACGAACGAACGCGTTCACAAATAGATGTGTTCGGGCGAACGTTCACAAAATAGCGAAACTGAAGAAAACCGGGAAAACCTAACCCTAAAAATTAAACCAATCTAGAAACAAAACCGAAGAAAACCGGGATGGTTTATACCAGTTCGCCGGGGAAAACCGGCGGGTCGGCGGCTCCGGTGAGGCGGCGAGCAACGGCGAGGCGGCGAAGTCCGGCGAGCGGGACGGCGTGCGGCGGCGACAAGCGTGGGCGGCGGCGAACCGCGGCAAGCGGCGGCGACGTGGGGCTGCTGCTGCTGGAGGCGGCGGGCGGCGGGGTGAGGAGAGAGGGAGGCCAGAGCTCAGCTTATAAAGAATCAGGGGGGCTCCAACTTGGAGGCGAAGCTAGGCGGCGGTGGCGCACCGGACTCCTAGGAGTCTGTGCCGGCTACGGCGACAGGAGGCGGTTGGCAACGCGGCCTGCTGTGCTGCTCGGCCAGCTGGGCTTTGGCCCAGTAGGTTCGAACTTTTTTTAAAAAAATCCGCCGAAAAACAAAAATCCTAATAAAATATAAAGAAATCTAAAAATGTCAAAACAATTTACACAATCTAAATAAAATATTTGGAACAAAGTGAACATTTTTCTGGCCTAATAATGCAATTTTGAAATATGCATATTTTTCTAATTCAAATAAAATAGCAATAAAATTCCAAATAAAATATTTATTTAATTTCAATATTTTTCCTGCTATATTCCCCTGTGATTTTGGAGAAGTCATTTTATCTCCTCTCATTTATTTTTAATATTGCAAATATTTCAGAGAGAAAAAATATTAAAATCAAAATGATCCTCTTTTCAAATTTGAGAAAATTCAAATATGAAAGTAATGAAATATCTAGCTCTGTCCTTGGGTCCTTGAGTTGCTTAAGATCTCTAGGATCACAACCACAATGCAAGTAAAATATGATATGCATATGATGACCTATGTATAACATCCAAATGAAAATTGGGATGTTACAAACCTACCCCCCTTAAGATGAATCTTGCCCTCGAGATTCGGGTTGGCTAGAAAATAGGTGTGGGTCGTCTTTCCGTAGGTCTTCTTCTCCCTCCCAGGTGGCTTCATCCTCGATATGGTGGTTCCACTAGACTTTGTAAAACTTGATAACCTTGCTGCGTGTAACTAGGCTAGCAAACTTGAGAATCTTGACAGGTTTCTCCTTGTAGGTCAGGTCACTATCCAACGGAATTGCTTCCAGGGGCACTATATCTCTTAGAGGAATATCAGCCATCTCTGCATGGCACTTCTCCAACTGGGAAACGTGAAACACATCATGAACTCCTGAGAGTCCTTCGGGTAACTCCAATTTATAGGCAACTTCTCCCATACGTTCCAAAACTCGATATGGTCCTACAAATCTCGGGGCTAACTTTCCCTTAACTCCAAATCGTTTAACTCCTCGTAGTGGTGACACACGAAGATATGCTTCGTCTCCAATCTCATAGACTACCTCCTTGTGTTTGGTATCGGCATAACTCTTCTGCCTGGACTGATCTACCTTCAGTCTATCTCGAATCAACTTAACCTTCTCTTCGGATTCTTTGATCAAATCTGGTCCAAACAACTGACGATCCCCA
This sequence comes from Triticum urartu, assembly GCF_003073215.2. Taxonomy (NCBI): domain Eukaryota; kingdom Viridiplantae; phylum Streptophyta; class Magnoliopsida; order Poales; family Poaceae; genus Triticum; species Triticum urartu. The sequence goes on along the minus strand of NC_053024.1, from coordinate 335,999,653 downwards.
ACTTCATCCCAAATCAACGGCGTCCTGCACCTTCTACCATACAAAGCTTTGAAAGGCCACATCTTCAAACTAGCCTGATAATTGTTGTTGTATGAGAACTCTACGTAGGGCAAATTATCATCCCAGCTAGATCTGTAATCTAATGCACAAGCTCTCAACATGTCCTCCAGAATCTGATTAACTCTCTCGGTCTGTCCATCAGTCTGCGGGTGAAAGGCCGTACTGAACCTAGCCTGGTACCCATAGTCTGGTGTAGCTGATTCCAAAACTTCGAGGTAAATTGTGTCCCTCTATCTGATACGATGGTCCTCGGAACTCCATGCAGACATACGATCCTGGTCATATATATCTTGGCCAACTTTGCACTTGTATAAGTGGTCTTCACTGGGATAAAGTGAGCTTCCTTGGTCAAGCGATAAACTACTACCCATATTGAATCATATCCCGATCGGATCCTGCGTAATCCGGTGATGAAATCCATGCCGAGGTTGTCCCACTTCCATTCTGGTATCGGCATGGGCTGCAGTAATCCTGCTAGCCTTTGATGTTCTGCCTTCACTCTGTGGCCTACATCACACACAGCTACATACTCGGCAATGTACTTCTTCATACTAGTCCACCAGAAACGCTCCTTCAAATCCAAATACATCTTGGTGTTTTCAGGGTGTATCGAGTATGGCGAATCACGAGCTTCCTGAAGTATTAACTTTCTGATCTCTGAATTACTGGGTACGTATACGTGGTCCTCTAACCATAAGGTCTCGTGCTCATCCTCACGGAAACCCTTGGCTTTTCCCTTATTCATCTTCTCCTTTATCTGAGCGATTTCCTTATCATCCTTCTGAGCTTCCAAATCTTTCCCAATAATGTAGACTGCACCTCCATTGTTGCCACAAAACCTCTTGGAACTATCTCCAAACGAAGTTCCTTGATATTCTCGACTAACTCCTACGGCAATCCTCCAATTACAAGGGTATTGGCATAACTCTTGCGGCTCAAAGCGTCTGATACGACATTGCCCTTCCCTGGGTGATAGTGTAGTTTCATATCATAATCCTTTATAAGCTCCAACCATCTCCTCTGTCTGAGATTCATCTCCTTCTGCATGAAAATGTATTTCAAACTCTTATGATCCGTGTACACATCGCAGCGGTTTCCAATAAGAAAATGTCTCCAGGTCTTGAGCGCATGCACTACGGCCGCTAACTCCAAATCATGGGTGGCATAATTCAACTCATGAGTTCGAAGTTGTTGTGAGGCATATGAAACAACTCTTCCATCCTGCATAAGTACTCCTCCAAGTCCTAAGCGAGAAGCGTCGCAATACACTTGGAAATCCTTGTGTATATCCGGAAGAATCGGCATTGGGGTTGTAACCAAACGTTTCTTCAACTCCTGAAAACTGGCCTCACATTCATCTATCCATTTAAACTTAGTGTCCTTCTTCAACAACTCTGCACAGGCTTTACAATCTTGGAAAAATTCTCAATGGACCTTCGATAATATCCTGCGAGTCCTAGAAAATTGCGGATCTACCCAACTAAGGTGGGTGCCAACCACTCAGTTACAGACTGAACCTTGGTGGGGTCTACTGCTATACCTTCTCCTGATATAACATGTACAAGAAATCCAACTTCCTTCAACCAAAACTCACACTTGCTGAACTTGGCATACAACTGATGTTCCCTGAGCTTCTCGAGAACTAAACGCAAATACTCCTTGTGCTCCTCTTCATTCTTCGAGTATACCAAAATATCATCAATGAACACCATAACAAATTTATCCAGGAATTCCATGAACACTTTATTCATCATGGTCATGAAATAGGCAGGGGCATTTTTCAATCCAAATGACATGACCGTGTACTCATATAGCCCGTACCTTGTGGTAAAAGTTGTCTTAGGTATATCCTGTTCCCGAATCTTCAACTGGTGGTATCCTGATCGCAGATCGATCTTGGAGAATACTTTAGCTCCTTGCAGCTAGTCAAACAAATCGTTGATCATCGGTAGTGGGTACTTGTTCTTGATCGTCACTTCATTCAATGCATGATAATCAACAACCATTCTCAAAGATCCATCCTTCTTCTCTACCAAGAGCACTGGGGCTCCCCACGGTGATGAACTTCGTCGAATGTAGCCTTTCTCCAATAACTCTTTAATCTATTTCTTGATTTCTTCCAGATCATTTGCGGCCATCCGATACGGTCTCTTCGATATTGGTCCGGTGCCTGGCAACAGTTCTATCAAAAACTCTATGTTTCGATCTGGTGGCATGCTTGGTAATTCCTCTGGAAATACATCCGGGTAATCTTTCACAACAGGCACTTCCTCTTGAACAACTCCCGAGAGAGAATTTACTTGGGTCCTCCTTCGCGCATGCCTAGACACATACTTGATCCTTTTTCCCTCCGGGGTGGTGGGTACAATTGTCTTACTAGCACAGTCGATGTTTCCTCCATACTTCGATAACCAATCCATGCCTAATATTATATCCAATCCTTGGGAGTCCAAAATTATTAGGTCTGAGGGGAAAACATGACTACTAATGGTTAAGGGTAACCGATCACACCATCGGCCAGCCATATACTCTGCTCCTGGCGAACTTACTAACATGGGTGACCTAAGGGCTATGGTTGGCAATTTAAAGTTGTCCACAAATCCCCTTGATATGTATGAAAGCGATGCACCAGTATCAAAAAGAACGAGTGCGGTAAATGACTTAATCAAAAACTTAACGTCACTACGTCAGGCTGATCTTCAACCTCCTCCACGTTGATGTGGTTCACCTGACCTCTGGTAAATGGATTGGGCTTCTTCCTAGAGTTTCCATTTCCATTCTTTGCTTCAGGACATTCAATGGCGTAGTGTCCAGTCTTCCCGCACTTGAAACAATTAATGTGACTTAAATCCTTCCTGGCGGGTGTTGCTGGGTTAGAACGGTTCTGTCCATTGCTTCCTCCATTCCCATTCCCATTCTTGGGGCCACTGTGATTGTGTGAACTCTCTCCATTGTGGGTATGGCCTCCATGATTATGAGTGTGTCCTCCCGAGTTCGGGGTAAAACGAGGCTTCTACTGAGCTCCAGAATTATACTTCCCTTGTCCATACTTCCTTTTGTGGCTCCCTATCTGTTGCTGCTTGCCTTCAATCATTAGGGCCCTATCTACCAAATCCTGGTAGTTATTGAATGTTGCCACCATCAACTGCATGCTCAGCTCATCATTCAGCCCTTCCATAAACTTCTCCTGCTTCGCGGCATCTGTGGCCACATCATCTGGGGCATAGCGAGCTAACTTACTAAACTCATCCATGCACTTCCCCACGGTACGATTTCCCTGGCGTAAGTTGTGAAACTCATGCTTCTTCATGCTCATAGCTCTAGTAGAGACACGTGCGGTACGAAAAGCTTGCTGGAACTGATCCCAAGTGACATTGGCTATGGGAAAAGTGGCGGTGTAATTCCCCCACCATGAGGCTGCTAGTCCATCCAATTGATGTGCGGCAAAGCGCACCTTCTCAGCATCTGTGCAACCTGCGGTGGTCAACTCCCTTCCAATCCTGCGGAGCCAATCATCAGCAACAATCGGCTCGGTGCCACTGGAAAAAACCGGTGGATTCAACCTCAGAAAACGGGCTAAGTTGTCAACTGGAGGTGGTGGCGGCGGGTTGTTATTGTTGTTGTTGTTGTTGCCTTGGTTCTGGACTAGTAGCTGCATCAAGGCATTCTGCTGTTGGATCAACTGAGTGAGCTCCGGTGGGAAGACAAATCCGGGGTCACGTCTCAGAGGCATGTGATAGGTTTACAGGGGAGAGATTAGAATAGAGTGGGGTCTAAGGGGAAAATCACTACCCATATGCACATGAGACAAACACATTCACATCACAACACTCAATTCAAACAAGGGCATACAAACGATCTAACTATCGTTAAAAAATACTCAGACTATTCTATATACATGGGGGTATACTACTGATAATATGGTGGTTGACTAGAAATTTTGATTGGAAGAAGATTCCATGATATCTGCTCCAGCTTCGTCTTCATAGTCATCATCACTGTCGGGGTCGGAGTCGGTGTCGTCGATGATGATGTAGTCCTCGGGATGATCGTCATCTCCTCCTGGTGCGGGGTCTCCCATGAATACTCCTAGCTTCTTCTTCATGTCTTCATTCTTCTCCAGCAGTACTGCAACCTCCTCTTCATAGCCATCATGTGTAGACTTGAGTTCCTCTTCAAGCTCCATGTTCCTGGTCATCACCTTCTTCATGTCTATCATGCTGGCGCACATCTGGTTCTCCTGACGACGAATGTGTTGGTTTAACTCCTGGATGTAGGCTACAATGGACTTGTCCCTCCTGGTGTTGATCATCTCCCATTGCTCATCTCGGTGTCCACATATCTGGTAGATGGTGTCCTTAATATCCTTGTGGTAAACTTCGCCGATGCGCACCATGGCGATGTGAGCTGCGATGCTCTTTCCTAGACTCCACATTGGTGCATCAAAGGAAAACTCTATGGGATCAGTCACTGGTATGAATGTTCTTCCTGGAACATGTACTCGAATGGTGCAGCGCTCTTCTTCTAGTAGAGTGGTGGTGTAGGTCCCGGTGAAGCTTGGTATTCGGATGTTCAGGTATCTACTGGCCTCCTTCAAGTGTCGTCCAAAAGGGGTGTCTTCATCCGGTTGAGCAAACTTGTTCCTTGAATCCGCCATCTATAGAGTGGAAAGTGGAGAAGAGTCAGAAATGAGTAGGGAAGAGTGACCTATGGCTCATCTTAGTGGTCGAGTCCTATAGTCAGCGTGTGCTCTGATACCATCTTGTAGCGATCCAACCTCAAACGGTCAAATCTCTGTGCATAAGTGTCATCCCTGGATCGGTAATGCTGACACACACAGTACTTGAAGGATTTATAACAGAGTTTCAATCACACACTTATTACATCGAATATCTCAAAAGAGAGTACTTATTACAATAATATGGCTCAAGGCCATCTAATGAAGATAACAACGGAAGGCTTCGAAGGTAAAGCGAGTCCATCAACTCCAACGACATAGCTGAGTGCAAAACAACGACCTAGCACCTTACTCTTCGTCTGAAAAGTCTGCAACATAATACGTTGCAGCCCGAAATGGGTCAACACATGGAATATTCTGGCAAAATAACACTATAGAGAAATGAACAGGTAACAGCTATAATTATATGCATATTTGGCTGGTGGAGGCTCTATGGTTATTTTTTCAGCAAGCTAATTTTTCCCTACAACAAAGGAATAAATTTTATTTACTACAAAGTTTGTTGAAAACATTGAGAAGGTTCCTCCAACTCAATCCCAAATTAAAAATCATCAACCCAACAAATTAATTAATAGAGTGATGAGATCAAATCAATAATTCAAGTACCAGATACTCAAGATGTCCATAACCAGGGACACGGCTAACGATGATTAGTTTATACACTCTACAGAGGTTTGTGCACTTTTCCCCACAAGACTCGATCTCCTCTGTTGGATTTCTGGCACTACATGTTGTATGAGAAACGAATGACCGAGACACAGTCTTTCAGAAGCATTAACTCTTTACTCTAGGAAGACAATACCACCTACATCCCCTACATCTGCTAGCCTACCACTGAAAGAGGTCACACAACTTAGTAAACTAAGCCAGAGCCCATAATGGCTTGTGGCTGCACATGGAAGTTTCCATCAAGAATAATCTTATGATCCCTTTAAGCCTGGGTGGGAAACCGTAGGATGGTCACACGGGTACTCCGGGATATCCCACGACAACACTGGATTGCTCCACGTGCCCAGACAACCACTAGGTGCTCCAGGGTGCCTCAACCAATCCACCCAGATGTGTATTAAAGTAGCCACCTTAAGTTTAACCATTAATTAAAACTCTCACACCTGTCATGGATCACTCAAACCAAACCACGTCTACGAGCATAGCATAGCAATATAAACATAACGTAGAAGTAACTCCTAGGGTTTGAAAATAAAGGAAATAGGTACTACCTCATCACTACTTTCCGGTACCCACAAGTATTCAAGTCCTAACCATGCAGTGTTTGAGGATTGAGACTAATGCATAAAACTGGGTAATAAGAAGTATGATCAAAGTGTTAGTTGCCTTGCTGACGATCCGCAAACCCTAGAGACTCGTAGTGGCATGCTTTGCACTCTGGAAATTCTATCGCAAACAAATAATAGCATACATAAGCACTCAAGCATATATGCAAGGGTAAAACTCAGATGAGAAAGTCCAAACACTAAGTTCAACTGAAGTGCTTCGATTTGCAAAAAGAATCAATCAAATCGGAGCTACGAAACTCAAACTACGATCAAAGGAAGTTCGAATTCAAATCTTCTTGCAACAAAATTTTAATTTGTCAAAACCATGTTCAAGTTGATTAACTGGAAAGAGGGGTTCGAGGTGAAGATTTTGGCGTTGGTTTCACTGGATTTGGACGAACGGTTAAAAAGTAACGAGGGTTTGAAAATCAGGGGCTAATATGCGATAAAAATAATCGTAGATAGGTCCCTGGCCAGAAAAATAAAATAAAAGGACTAACGAACGAACGTTCGCTATCAGAGATGAACGAACGAACGCGTTCACAAATAGATGTGTTCGGGCGAACGTTCACAAAATAGCGAAACGCGAAGAAAATCGGGAAAACCTAACCCTAAAAATTAAACCGATCTAGAAACAAAACCGAAAAACAGGGGTGGTTTATACCGGTTCACCGGGGAAAACCGGCGGGTCGGCGGCTCCGGCAAGGCGGCGAGCAACGGCGAGCGCGGGCGGCGGCGTTGGTGCGGGGCGGCGACGGCAGGGTGGCGGTGACTCGCGGCGGCGAAGACACGGCTCGGCGGCAGCTGCAGGAGGTAGTGCGGCGACGGCGGGGCAGCGGGGCTGGGTGAGGAGAGAGGGAGGCCGGGAGCTCAGCTTATAAAGAATCAGGGGGGCTCCAACTTGGAGGCGAAGCTAGGCGGCGGTGGCGCACCGGACTCCTAGGAGTCTGTGCCGGCTACGGCGACAGGAGGCGGTTGGCAACGCGGCCTGCTGTGCTGCTCGGCCAGCTGGGCTTTGGCCCAGTAGGTTCGAACTTTTTTTAAAAAAATCCGCCGAAAAACAAAAATCCTAATAAAATATAAAGAAATCTAAAAATGTCAAAACAATTTACACAATCTAAATAAAATATTTGGAACAAAGTGAACATTTTTCTGGCCTAATAATGCAATTTTGAAATATGCATATTTTTCTAATTCAAATAAAATAGCAATAAAATTCCAAATAAAATATTTATTTAATTTCAATATTTTTCCTGCTATATTCCCCTGTGATTTTGGAGAAGTCATTTTATCTCCTCTCATTTATTTTTAATATTGCAAATATTTCAGAGAGAAAAAATATTAAAATCAAAATGATCCTCTTTTCAAATTTGAGAAAATTCAAATATGAAAGTAATGAAATATCTAGCTCTGTCCTTGGGTCCTTGAGTTGCTTAAGATCTCTAGGATCACAACCACAATGCAAGTAAAATATGATATGCATATGATGACCTATGATGGCTGCGTGTAACTAGGCTAGCAAACTTGAGAATCTTGACGGGTTTCTCCTTGTAGGTCATGTCACTATCCAACGGAATTGCTTCCAGGGGCACTATATCTCTTAGAGGAATATCAGCCATCTCTGCATGGCACTTCTTCAACTAGGAAACGTGAAACACATCCTGAATTCCTGACAGTCCTTCGGGTAACTCCAATTTGTAGGCAACTTCTCCCATACGTTCCAAAACTCAATATGGTCCTACAAATCTCGGGGCTAACTTTCCCTTAACTCTAAATCGTTTAACTCCTCGCAGTGGTGACACACGAATATATGCTTCGTCTCCAATCTCATAGACTACCTCCTTGTGTTTGGTATCGGCACAACTCTTATGCCTGGACTGATCTACCTTCAGTCTATCTCGAATCAACTTAACCTTCTCTTCAGACTCTTTGATCAAATCTGGTCCAAACAACTGACTATCTCCAACTTCATCCCAAATCAACGGCGTCCTGCACCTTCTACCATACAAAGCTTTGAAAGGTGCCATCTTCAAACTAGCCTGATAATTGTTGTTGTATGAGAACTCTATGTAGGGCAAATTATCATCCCAGCTAGATCTATAATCTAGTGCACAAGCTCTCAACATGTCCTCCAGAATCTGATCAACTCTCTCGGTTTGTCCATCAGTCTGTGGGTGAAAGGCCGTACTGAACTCTAGCCTGGTACCCATAGTCAGGTGCAGCTGATTCCAAAACTTCGAGGTAAATTGTGTCCCTCTATCTGATACGATGGTCCTTGGAACTCCATGCAGACATACGATCCTGGTCATATATATCTTGGCCAACTTTGCACTTGTATAAGTGGTCTTCACCGGGATAAAGTGAGCTTCCTTGGTCAAGCGATCAACTACTACCCATATTGAATCATATCCCGATCGGATCCTGGGTAATCCGGTGATGAAATCCATGCCGAGCTTGTTCCACTTCCATTCTGGTATCGGCATGGGCTGCAGTAATCCTGCTAGCTTCTGATGTTCTACCTTCACTCTCTGGCATACATCACACACGGCTACATACTCAGCAATGTACTTCTTCATACTAGTCCACAAGAAACGCTCCTTCAAATCCAAATACATCTTGGTGTTTTCAGGGTGTATCGAGTATGGCGAATCATGTGCTTCCTGAAGTATTAACTTTCTGATCTCTGCATTACTGGGTACGTATACATGGTCCTCAAACCATAAGGTCTCGTGCTCATCCTCACGGAAACCCTTGGTTTTTCCCTTATTCATCTTCTCCTTTAACTGAGCGATTTCCTTATCATCCTTCTGAGCTTCCAAATCTTTCCCAATAATGTAGACTGCACCTCCATTGTTGCCACAAAACCTCTAGGAACTATCTCCAAACGAAGTTCCTTGATATTCTCGACTAACTCCTGCAATAATCCTCCGCTTACAAGGGTATTGGCATAACTCTTGCGGCTCAAAGCGTCTGATACGACATTGGCCTTCCCTGGGTGATAGTGTAGTTTCATATCATAATCCTTTATAAGCTCCAACCATCTCCTCTGTCTGAGATTCATCTCCTTCTGCATGAAAATGTATTTCAAACTCTTATGATCCGTGTACACATCGCAGCGGTTTCCAATAAGAAGATGTCTCCAGGTCTTGAGCGCATGCACTACGGCTGCTAACTCCAAATCATGGGTGGCACAATTCAACTCACGAGGTCGAAGTTATTGTGAGGCATATGAAACAACTCTTCCGTCCTGCATAAGTACTCCTCCAAGTCCTAAGCGAGAAGTGTCGCAATACACTTGGAAATCCTTGCATATATCCGGAAGAATCGGCATTGGGGTTGTAACCAAACGTTTCTTCAACTCCTGAAAACTGGCCTCACATTCATCCGTCCATTTAAACTTAGTGTCCTTCTTCAACAACTCTGTCATAGGCTTTACAATCTTGGAAAAATTCTCAATGGACCTTGGATAATATCCTGCGAGTCTTAGAAAACTGCGGATCTACCCAACTGAGGTGGGTGCCAACCACTCAGTTACAGACTGAACCTTGGTGGGGTCTACTGCTATACCTTCTCCTCATATAACATGTACAAGAAATCCAACTTCCTTCAACCAAAACTCACACTTGCTGAACTTGGCATACAACTGATGTTCCCTGAGCTTCTCGAGAACTAAACGCAAATACTCCTTGTGCTCCTCTTCATTCTTCGAGTATACCAAAATATCATCAATGAACACTGTCGTGGTTCCAAGTCTGACAGTAGTGTAGGGGGGTAAGTATGGAGAGGCAAGATCTTAGCTATGGAGAAGTTGTAAGAACGCAAGGTTTATGAGTTCAGGCCCTTCTCGGAGGAAGTAATAGCCCTACGTATCGGAGCCCGGAGGCGGTCGACTGGATTATGAGAGTATGAATTACAGGGGTCCGAACCCTTTACACTGAGGAGGGGGTGGCTTATATGGCTTATATAGAGTTCGCGAGACCCCTCCGGCCCTCAGTTATGCAGGTTTTTAAGTACGTTAAGGTCGGGCGTTACTGGTAACGCCCCTAATAAAGTGTTATGATGACCATAAAAGCTACTTAATGGCCGACCGTTAGCATGCGGAGTGCCTTTAGGTCTCCTAACTGTCGAGTGGCTTGGTCTTGGTCGAGTGGTTGCTTCTTGGTCGAGTATCTTCGAGTCTGTCGAGTGGAACACCTCCAAGTCGATTGAAAGATTATTTCTTCTGGAGGTGTCCTTGGGTAGGTCAGTTTGGACAGGTCCATGCCCCTACCCTAGGTACATAGCTTGATCATTAGCCCCCGAATGGATCGAGGTTTGAGTGGGAAAGGGACTGAGCACTTCTCCGACTCATTTTTCATGCCGTGAGCATTTCTTGTTTCGGACCAACGAACCTGAGCGACGGCAGCGACTTCCTTTCCAGTCGCCTTGATCCATTCTTAGGTTTTTGTCGAGTGAGTTTGTTTACTTGAAAGGCTCCGAGTGACGATGCGGAGGAGATCTTTGGTCTAACAGGTTGTTCCGCTGCCCGCAGATTTCGTGGGATCCGAATTTTGGGAAGCGCGCGGGACGGGGAAGGCCGCAGTAATCGGATGGGATAGAGCGGAGCCGCCTCGATTCCCGCACCACCTTTTTCGCCACGTATCGCGCGCGCGATTGTTACGGGATTTGACAGAACCGCCCGGGCCTACCAGTCAGCCACTCGGAAGCGGCCTCGTATAAGGCGTTGGACCGGGGTCTCCCGAACAGTGTGTTCCCATTATCTCTTCTCCTCTTCACGCTCCTCCGCTGCACTCGCTCTCGCCCTCGCGCCACCGTTCCGTACGCGTCTCGCCGGCGACGATGGGGAAGGAGAAGACGGCGGCTCTGGAGCGGGTAAAGAAGGCGACAGCGAGGTTGAAGGGGAAGGCGACCAGTCGGGGCGAATCCTCCTCGCGAACCGGCCTGCGAAAGGGCTGGATCCAGGGCGACTGGATCCACTCGAGGATCACCCAAGAAGACCTCGACGACCTGGCCAAAGGGGGCTGATCCCCTATGACTTGGCACGGCTTCCGGGGAAGGAATCTGAGCCGCAACCTTGGGAGGGTGAGCGTGTTCTTCTTGCCACCCACGTCGACCGTGGATTTTCCTTGCCTCCTCACCCTTTCTTTCGTGGGTTTCTGAACTTCTTTGGGGCACAACTCCACCACTTTACTCCCAACACAATCGTTTATCTCGCCGCTTTCATTTCTTTGTGTGAGAACTTCCTGGGTTGCCGGCCTCACTGGGGTCTTTTCAAGCACATTTTCACTTGTCGCTCCCAGACGGTGAAAAAGGCTAATCCGAGTGATGAGAGGACGCAAGTGATTCAGATGTGTGGGGGTCTTGGTATCCAGATGAGAGGGAGAAATTCTTTTCCGGCCATGATTCTTCCCGACTCAGTCCACGGATGGCAATCGACCTGGTTTTACTGTAAGGACCAGTCGACGCCAGGGCAGTCGACTGGCCTCCCTCCCTTTACCATGGACCGAGTGAGGAAACCCTCCCCTTTGAAGGTGCTCCCGGAGGAGAAGGCGCAAGTGAGGGTGCTGGTCGGTCGAGTGGTCCAGCTTATCCGTGACGGGGTCACCGGTATGGATCTCTTGGAGGTCTTCCTTCAGCGGCGCATCCAGCCTCTTCAATCCCGAGACCATCCGATGTGGATGTATTCGGGTCTTGAAGACTCCACTCGGATTCACCCGGAGGAGGTCGATGACGACACACTGGAGAAGTGGCTGTCGGGCATTACCGGAAACAAGGATAACCCCAGGGGAGCCAGGAGAGTTCCCCCATTCGACCAGTCTCATGCACCAGAGAAGGTATGATTATGAGTTTTTGCTTGTAATATGAATTCACCCGCGCAGCTGCCTATACTGCGTCGATTGACTTTGTTCTTCCTGCTTTCTTTCAGGCCATTATTGAAATGTATTCAATGCCCAACGGAGAGCAAGAGCAAGATCTAGAAGGCGAGGCGAGTGGCGGCGACAGTGGCGAGTGGACTTCCGACGGTGAAGGGCATGGAGGAAGCGACGACTCAAGCGATGGAGAAGAAGTCGAGTTGCCCCCTCGTAGGGAGAGGCGATCCAAGCATGACCAAGAACGACCGAGCGCCCGTGAAAAGGCAGCTGCTCAGGCTGGTCAGTCTTCGAAGCATCCTCGGATCTCTTCACCAACCCCAACTGAGAAGGCACCAAAGCACCCCAAAGTTGCAGAGCCGAAGACTCGGAAGGCGTTGCCGAAGATCAAGATTGATATCCCCGTCGCTTCCGCGTGAGTGTCTCTCTTTGTATTTACTTGATGCTCCGCGCTGTTTGTTTTTCTTGTTTTAACTGGATGAACTTTGGAACTGTCAGCGCTGCCACTTCCGGGACCTCAGCTTACAGGGACGATGATGAGGTGATGGAGGATGCGGCCACTTCTAATCTGGGTATGCTTTCTGCCATACTGTCTTTGTTCGGTCGATTCAACTGTTGGGGAACGAAGTAATTTCAAAAATTTCCTATGCGCACGCAAGATCATGGTGATGCATAGCAACGAGAGGGGAGAGTGTTGTCTATGTACCCTCGTAGACCGAAGCGGAAGCGTTGACACAATGTAGAGGAAGTAGTCGTACGTCTTCCCGGTCCAACCGATCCAAGCACCGTTACTCCGGCACCTCCGAGTTCTTGGCACACGTTCAGCTCGATGACACTCCCCGGGCTCCGATCCAGCAAAGCTTCGGGGAGGAGTTCCGTCAGCACGACGGCGTGGTGACGATCTTGATGTTCAACCGTCGCAGGGCTTCGCCTAAGCAATGCAACAATATGACCGAGGTGGAATATGGTGGAAGGGGGCACCGCACACGGCTAAGGAACGATCACGAAGATCAACTTGTGTGTCTATGGGGTGCCCCCTGCCCTCGTATATAAAGGAGTGGAGGAGGGGAGGGCCGGCCCTCTCTATGGCGCGCCCTAGGGGAGTCCTACTCCCACCGGGAGTAGGATTCCCCCTTTCCTAGTCCAACTAGGAGTCCTTCCATGTAGTAGGAGTAGGAAACAAGGAAGGGGCGCAGCCCCTCCCCCTAGTCCAATTCGGACTAGGCCTTGGGGGGGCGCGACCTGCCCTAGGCAGCCCCTCTCTCTTTCTCGTATGGCCCAATAAGGCCCAATACTTCTCCCGGCGAATTACCGTAACTCTCCGGTACTCCGAAAAATACCCGAATCACTCGGAACCTTTCCGAAGTCCGAATATAGTCGTCCAATATATCGATCTTTACATCTCAACCATTTCGAGACTCCTCGTCATGTCCCCGATCTCATCCGGGACTCCGAACTCCTTCGGTACATCAAAACTCATAGTATAACTGTCATCGAAACCTTAAGCGTGCAGACCCTACGGTTCGAGAACAATGTAGACATGACCAAGACACGTCTCCGGTCAATAACCAATAGCGGGACCTGGATGCCCATATTGGCTCCTACATATTCTACGAAGATCTTTATCGGTCAGACCGCATAACAACATACATTGTTCCCTTTGTCATCGGTATGTCACTTGCCCGAGATTCGATCTTCGGTATCCAATACCTAGTTCAATCTCGTTACCGGCAAGTCTCTTTACTCGTTATGTAATACATCATCTCGCAACTAACTCATTAGTTGCAATGCTTGCAAGGCTTAAGTGATGTGCATTACCGAGAGGGCCCAGAGATACCTCTCCGACATTCGGAGTGACAAATCCTAATCTCGAAATGCGCCAACCCAACATGTACCTTTGGAGACACCTGTAGAGCTCCTTTATAATCACCCAGTTTTGTTGTGACGTTTGGTAGCACACAAAGTGTTCCTCCGGAAAATGGGAGTTGCATAATCTCATAGTCATAGGAACATGTATAAGTCATGAAGAAAGCAATAGCAACATACTAAACGATCGGGTGCTAAGCTAATGGAATGGGTCATGTCAATCAGATCATTCAACTAATGATGTGATCCTGTTAATCAAATAACAACTCTTTGTTCATGGTTAGGAAACATAACCATCTTTGATTAACGAGCTAGTCAAGTAGAGGCATACTAGTGACACTCTGTTTGTCTATGTATTCACACATGTATTATGTTTCCGGTTAATACAATTCTAGCATGAATAATAAACATTTATCATGAAATAAGGAAATAAATAATAACTTTATTATTGCCTCTAGGGCATATTTCCTTCAGTCTCCCACTTGCACTAGAGTCAATAATATAGATCACATCGCCATGTGATTTAACATCAATAGTTCACATCTTTATGTGATTGGTTCACATCTCCATGTGACTAACACCAAAAGGGTTTACTAGATTCAATAATCTAGTTCACATCGCTATGTGATTAAGACCCAAAAAGTGATCATGTTTTGCTTGTGAGAGAAGTTTAGTCAACGGGTCTGCCACATTCAGATCCGCATGTATTTTGCAAATTTCTATGTCAACAATGCTCTGCATGGAGCTACTCTAGCTAATTGCTCCCACTTTCAATATGTATCCAGATTGAGACTTAGAGTCATCTGGATCAGTGTCAAAACTTGCATCGACGTAACCCTTTACGACGAACCTTTTGTCACCTCCGTAATCGAGAAACATATCCTTATTCCAGTAAGGATAATTTTGACCACTGTCCATTGATCTACTCCTAGATCACTATTGTACTCCCTCTCTTAACACAGTGTATGGTATACAATAGATCTGGTACACAGCATGGCATACTTTATAGAACCTATGACTGAGGCATAGGGAATGACTTTCATTCTCTTTCTATCTTCTGCCGTGGTCGGGCTTTGAGTCTTACTCAACTTCACACCTTGTAACACAGGCAAGAAACTTTTTCTTTGACTGTTCCATTTTGAACTACTTAAAAAACTTGTCAAGGTATGTACTCATTGAAAAACTTATCAAGCGTCTTGATCTATCTCTATAGATCTTGCTACTCAATATGTAAGCAGCTTTACCGAGGTCTTTCTTTGAAAAACTCCTTTCAAACACTCCTTTATGCTTTGCAGAATAATTCTACATTATTTCCGATCAACAATATGTCATACACATATACTTATCAGAAATGCTGTAGTGCTCCCACTCACTTTCTTGTAAATACAGGCTTCACCGCAAGTCTGTATAAAACTATATGCTTTGATCAACTTATCAAAGCGTATATTCCAACTCCGAGATTCTTGCACCAGTCCATAGATGGATCGCTGGAGCTTGCATATTTAGTTAACACCTTTAGGATCGACAAAACCTTCTAGTTGCATCGTATACAACTCTTATTTAGTAAATCCATTAAGGAATGCAGTTTTGTTTATCCATTTGCCAGATTTCATAAAATGCGGCAATTGCTAACATGATTCGGACAGACTTAAGCAGAGATACGAGTGAGAAAATCTCATCGTAGTCAACACCTTGAACTTGTCGAAAACCTTTTGCGACAATTCTAGCTTTGTAGATAGTAATACTACTATCAGCGTCCGTCTTCCTCTTGAAGATCCATTTATTTTCTATGGCTTGCCGATCATCGGGCAAATCCATCAAAGTCCATACTTTGTTCTCATACATGGATCATATCTCAGATTTCATGGCCTCAAACCATTTCGCGGAATCTGGGCTCATCATCGCTTCCTCATAGTTCGCAAGTTCTTCATGGTCTAGTAACATGACTTCCAGAACAGGATTACCGTACCACTCTGGTGCGGATCTCACTCTGGTTTACCTACGAGATTTGGTAGTAACTTGATTTGAAGTTACATGATCATCATCATTAGCTTCCTCACTAGTTGGTGTAGTAGTCACAGGAACAGATTTCTGGGATAAACTACTTTCCAATAAGGGAGCAGGTACAGTTACCTCATCAAGTTCTACTTTCCTCCCACTCACTTCTTTCGAGAGAAACTCCTTCTCTAGAAAAACTCCGAATTTAGCAACAAAAGTCTTGCATTTGGATTTGTGATAGAAGGTGTACCCAACAGTCTCCTTTGGGTATCCTATGAAGACATATTTCTCCGATTTGGGTTTGAGCTTATTAGGATGAAACCTTTTCATATAAGCATCACAACCCCAAACTTTAAGAAACGACAACTTTGGTTTCTTGCCAAACCACAGTTCAGATTGTGTCGTCTCAACGGACTTAGATGGTGCCCTATTTAACGTGAATGCAGCTGTCTCTAATGCATAACCCCAAAACAATAGTGGTAGATCGGTAAGAGACATCATAGATCGCACCATATCTAATAAAGTACGGTTATGACATTCGGACACACCATTATGCTGTGGTGTTCCAGGTGGCATGAGTTTGTGAAACTATTCCACATTGTTTTAATTGAAGACCAAACTTGTAACTCAAATATTTTACTTATGCGATCATATCATAGAAACTTTCATTTTTGTTACGATGATTCTCCACTTCACTCTGAAATTCTTTGAATTTTTCAACTATTTCAGACTTGTGTTTCATTAAGTAGATATACCCATATCTGCTCAAATCATCTGTGAAGATCAGAAAATAATGATACTTGTCGCGAGCCTCAATATTCATCGAACCACATACATCAGTATGTATGATTTCCAACAAATCTGTTGCTCGCTCCATTGTTCCGAAGAACAGAGTCTTAGTCATCTTGCCCATGAGGCATGGTTCGCAAGCATCAACTGATTCATAATCAAGTGATTCTAAAAGCCCATCAGCATGGAGTTTCTTCATGCGCTTTACACCAATATGACCTAAACGGCAGTGCCACAAATAAGTTGCACTATCATTATTAATTTTGCATCTTTTGGTTCAATATTATGATTATGTGTATCACTACGATCGAGATCCAATGAACTATTTTCATTGGGTGTGTAACCATATAAGGTTTTATTCATGTAAACAGAACAACAATTTATTCTCTTACTTAAATGAATAACCGTATTACAATAAACATGATCAAATCATATTCATGCTCAACGCAAACACCAAATAACACTTATTTAGGTTCAACACTAATCCCGAAATTATAGGGAGTGTGCGATGATGATCATATCAATCTTGGAACTACTTCCAACACACATCGTCACTTCACCCTTAACTAGTCTCTGTTTATTCTGCAACTCCCGTTTCGAGTTACTAATCTTAGCAACTGAACCAGTATCAAATGCCGAGGGGTTGCTATAAACACTAGTAAAGTACACATCAATAACACGTATATCCAATATACCTTTGTTTACCTTGCCATCCTTCTTATCCGCCAAATACTTGGGGCAGTTCCACTTCCAGTGACCAGTCCCTTTGCAGTAGAAGCACTTAGTCTCAGGTTTAGGATCAGACTTGGGCTTCTTCACTTGAGCAGCAACTTGCTTGCCGTTCTTCTTGAAGTTCCCCTTCTTCCCTTTGCCCTTTTCTTGAAACTAGTGGTCTTGTCAACCATCAACACTTGATGTTTTTCTTGATTTCTACCTTCGTTGATTTCAGCATCACGAAGAGCTTGGGAGTTGTTTCCGTTATCCCTTGCATATTATAGTTCATCATGAAGTTCTACTAACTTGGTGATGGTGACTAGAGAATTCTGTCAATCACTATCTTATCTAGAATATTAACTCCCACTTGATTCAAGCGATTGTAGTAACCAGACAATCTGAGCACATGCTCACTAGTTGAGCGATTCTCCTCCATCTTTTAGCTATAGAACTTGTTGGAGACTTCATATTTCTCAACTCGGGTATTTGCTTGAAATATTAACTTCAACTCCTGGAACATCTCATATGGTCCATGACGTTCAAAACGTCTTTGAAGTCCCGATTCTAAGCCATTAAGCATGGTGCACTAAACTATCAAGTAGTCATCATATTGAGCTAGCCAAACGTTCATAACGTCTGCATCTGCTCCTGCAATAGGTCTGTCACCTAGCGGTGCATCAAGGATATAATTCTTCCGTGCAGCAATGAGGATAAACCTCAGATCACGGATCCAATCCGCACCATTGCTACTAACATCTTTCAACACAATTTTCTCCAGGAACATATCAAAATAAACACAGGGAAGCAACAACGCGAGCTATTGAACTACAACATAATTTGCAAAATACTACCAGGACTAAGTTCATAATAAATTTAAGTTCAATTAATCATATTATTTAAGAACTCCCACTTAGATAGACATCCCTCTAATCCTCTAAGTGATCACGTGATCCAAATCAACTAACCATGTCCGATCATCACGTGAGATGGAGCAGTTTCATTGGTGAACATCACTCTGTTGATCATATCTACTATATGATTCACGCTCGACCTTTCGGTCTCCGTGTTCCGAGGCCATATCTGTATATGCTTGGCTCGTCAAGTATAACCTGAGTATTCCGCGTGTGCAACTGTTTTGCACCCGTTGTATTTGAACGTAGAGCCTATCACACCCGATCATCACGTGGTGTCTCAGCACGAAGAACTTTCGCAACGGTGCATACTCAGGAGAACACTTCTTCATAATTAGTGAGAGATCATATTAAAATGCTACCGTCAAACTAAGCAAAATAAGATGTTTAAAAGATAAACATCATATGAAATCAAAATATGTGACATGATATGGCCATCATCATCTTGCGCCTTTGATTTCCATCTCCAAAGTACTATCATGATCTCTATCGTCACCGGCATGACATCATGATCTCCATCATCTTGATCTATATCAATGTGTCGTCACGTGGTCGTCTCGCCAACAATTGCTCTTGCAACTATTGCTATCGCATAGCGATAAAGTAAAGCAATTATTGGACGCTTGCATCTTATGCAATAGAGAGACAACCATAAGAATTTTGCCAGTTGCCGACAACTTCAACAAAACATGATCATCTCATATAACAACTTAAATCTCATCACGTCTTGACCATATCACATCACAACATGCCCTGCAAAAACAAGTTAGACGTCCTCTACTTTGTTGTTGCAAGTTTTACGTGGTTGCTACGGGCTTAGCAAGAACCGTTCTTACCTACGCATCAAAAACCACAACGATAGTTTGTCAAGTTGGTGCTGTTTTAACCTTCGCAAGGACCGGGCGTAGCCACACTCGGTTCAACTAAAGTTGGAGAAACTGACACCCGCCAGCACCTGTGTGCAAAGCACGTCGGTAGAACCAGTCTCGCGTAAGCGTACGCGTAATGTCGGTCCGAGCCGCTTCATCCAACAATACTGCCGAACCAAAGTATGACATGCTGGTAAGCAGTATGACTTATATCGCCCACAACTCACTTGTGTTCTACTCGTGCATATAACATCAACACATAAAACCTAGGCTCGGATGCCACTGTTGGGGAACGTAGTAATTTCAAAAATTTCCTACGCACACGCAAGATCATGCTGATGCATAGCAACGAGAGGGGAGAGTGTTGTCTACGTACCCTCGTAGACCAAAGTGGAAGCGTTGACGCAATGTAGAGGAAGTAGTCATACGTCTTCCCAGTCCAACCGATCCAAGCACCGTTACTCCGGCACCTCCGAGTTCTTGGCACACGTTCAGCTCGATGACGCTCCCCGGGCTCCGATCCAGCAAAGCTTCGGGGAGGAGTTCCGTCAGCACGATGGCGTGGTGACGATCTTGATGTTCAACCGTCGCAGGGCTTCGCCTAAGCAATGCAACAATATGACCGAGGTGGAATATGGTGGAAGGGGGCACCGCACACGGCTAAGGAACGATCACGAAGATCAACTTGTGTGTCTATGGGGTGCCCCTTGCCCCCGTATATAAAGGAGTGGAGGAGGGGAGGGCCGGCCCGCTCTATGGCGCGCCCTAGGGGAGTCCTACTCCCACCGGGAGTAGGATTCCCCCTTTCCTAGTCCAACTAGGAGTCCTTCCATGTAGTAGGAGTAGGAAACAAGGAAGGGGCGCAGCCCCTCCCCCTAGTCCAATTCGGACTAGGCCTTGGGGGGCGCGCGGCCTGCCCTAGGCAGCCCCTCTCTCTTTCTCGTATGGCCCAATAAGGCCCAATACTTCTCTCGGTGAATTCCCGTAACTCTCCGGTACTCCGAAAAATACCCGAATCACTCGGAACCTTTCCGAAGTCCGAATATAGTCGTCCAATATATCGATCTTTACGTCTCGACCATTTGAGACTCCTCGTCATGTCCCCGATCTCATCCGGGACTCCGAACTCCTTCGGTACATCAAAACTCATAATATAACTGTCATCGAAACCTTAAGCGTGCGGACCCTACGGTTCGAGAACAATGTAGACATGACCGAGACACGTCTCCGGTCAATAACCAATAGCGGGACCTGGATGCCCATATTGGCTCCTACATATTCTACGAAGATCTTTATCGGTCAAACCGCATAACAACATACGTTGTTCCCTTTGTCATCGGTATGTTACTTGCCCGAGATTCGATCGTCGGTATCCAATACCTAGTTCAATCTCGTTACCGGCAAGTCTCTTTACTCGTTCCGTAATACATCATCTCGCAACTAACTCATTAGTTGCAATGCTTGCAAGGCTTAAGTGATGTGCATTACCGAGAGGGCCGAGAGATACCTCTCCGACATTCGGAGTGACAAATCCTAATCTCGAAATACGCCAACCCAACATGTACCTTTGGAGACACCTGTAGAGCTCCTTTATAATCACCCAGTTACGTTGTGACGTTTGGTAGCACACAAAGTGTTCCTCCGGCAAACGGGAGTTGCATAATCTCATAGTCATAGGAACATGTATAAGTCATGAAGAAAGCAATAGCAACATACTAAACGATCGGGTGCTAAGCTAATGGAATGGGTCATGTCAATTAGATCATTCAACTAATGATGTGATCCCGTTAATCAAATAACAACTCTTTGTTCATGGTTAGGAAACATAACCATCTTTCATTAACGAGCTAGTCAAGTAGAGGCATACTAGTGACACTCTGTTTGTCTATGTATTCACACATGTATTATGTTTCCGGTTAATACAATTCTAGCATGAATAATAAACATTTATCATGAAATAAGGAAATAAATAATAACTTTATTATTGCCTCTAGGGCATATTTCCTTCATCAACTGCAATGTGCATCATTGGGTGATGTGATTTTGGCAATTGAACTTTGCACAGCTCCCAACATTATTGACCTCCCCGATGATGATGAAGAGCCCGAGAGGTCTTTGACGAGGAAGAATAGGCAAGCTCCTGCAAGCGAGGCGCTACAGTCTATGCCGAGGGCGGAACCAGTCGTTCAGGACAGTGGCGACGCCAATCGGGGTTCTGTTACCTTCGTCGTGCCGCTGTCGAGTGCCTTGCCTTCTTCGTCGACTGCTCAGGCCCCTGTCGACCCAACTTCAGTTTTTGCGACCCATCATGTCCCAGAAGACGAAGTGAATGCTGCCAGGGAAGCTATACGCCAAGCGGGAGTCATGATGGAGAAGATGAAGATGGTGCGGGACGCCAGTCAGGCTGCCTACGACGCCAGCTCGGCTCTCCAAAGCAACGTTCAGGTTAGTTGGTCCTGCTTGTTCTCTTAGGATATGATATCTGAAGACTCTTTCCGAAAATCTTTGCTCCGAAAATCTTTGCGTTAGTACACCCACTGGGTGCGTTGATTGAACTTTGAATTAGTGGGGGCACGCCGAGTGCACCCACCGGGTGTAGTCCCCGAGACTGTGGTGGACTGCGAGCAGTCGACTGTAGTCTTTGTATCTTGTCGAGTGTAAACCGAATTAATAGTTTGTCTCTTCCACTCGGTCTGGTCGGGTGGGGTCGAAACCGGTGGGGGCACGCCAAGTGCACCCACTGGGTGTAGTCCCCGAGACCGCGGTCGACTGCTGACAGTCGACTGTGGTCTGAGCTCCTCTTTTTTTTTACTCCCTACACTCGACTCTGGCGGGCCGGTCGAGTGGGCTCAGAACCGGTGGGGGCACGCAAAGTGCACCCGCTGGGTGTAGTCCCCGAGGCTATGGTGGACTGCGGGCAGTCGACCGTAGCCTTAGTAACTTTTTTTTGCTGTAAAAATAACTTCTCCCCTTTGATTTTAGAAATCTTGTGATCTTGGGGCTCGCTTTGCTGACTTAGAGAAACAGCAGATCCAGCTGAACCTTGACTTGGAGCTGGCCAAGACAGAGCTGCAAAAGGCTAAGGATGGTGCCAATGGTAAGACGAGTTTGTCGACTGGTTTGCCTTGGGCTTGAGTACCCTTCTGCTCTTTCTGGATCAAGCACCATTTCTTTGCAGAAAAGCTGAGAGAAGCTCTGGCAAAGAAGGACCAGGATCTGGCTGCTGCCCGAAAGGAAGCTGACGATAGAGTTGCTCTGGCCGAACAGAAGCTGGCTTCGGTCAGCCAGTTGGAAGAAGAGAATACCAGGCTGAAGTCTGCTCTGAATGACTCCAACAAGGAGTGCTCGCGTTGGAAGAAGGAGAATCTCGTCCAGGGCGAGAAAATGGAAAGCATTGCTCGCAGGAGGGATGATCTGGAGAGTTATCTGAGAAGTCTTGCCAAGAAGTTGTTCATCAAGCTTGAAGGTGCACATTCTGTTCCGACTGATTTTTGTTTGTGTCGACTAAGTGTACGAAAATTGACTTATCCTTGGATCGTGAATGTAGAGTTTTGCCAGAACTTTGAAGAGGAGACTGGGCGGATCGAACCAGGTTTGGATCCAATCAACTCTCCCGTGAAAGATGAAACTGCCATGAATCTGCTCCGACTGGAATCTCGCATCGACGGTGCCATGGACTACTTGGCTCGACTGAAGGTCGCCATGTCACGGATCGACCCGGCACTTTGGCCAGAGGCCACACTCCAAAACGATCTTGAGTCTCTGATGACTCGACTTAACGGAATCCCTGACCGAGTGCAGGAGTGGAAGAAGTCTTCTGCTCGGTGTGGCGCTGATGTGGCTCTGTCTTTGGTTCGTGTCCACTACAAGGAGGTGCGACAAGATAAGCTGGCCGCAATCAAGGTCGCCAACACCCAAAAGCACGACTTCCGAACTTTTATGGAGACTTTCATTGCTACCGCCACTCGGATTGCCGATGGCGTCGACCTGGACGAGTTCGTCGAGCCTGCCAGCCCTCCTCCTGCGGAGTGAACAAACTTTTATGCCCCACCTTAAATTTGCCTCAGAATGCCGAGTGGTTTTTGTAACCGTTAAACTCTTTCGGGCTGAATGCCTGAGCACTTTGACCTGCGGTCCGGACCCTTTAGGATTTATCTAAACTCGGTTTATCGTTGAATATCTTTATGAATCCCCCGTCGAGTGGAAATAGTTCTTCTTTTGAGAAAACTTTTTTGTACTTGTGGCGTGGCTCCGAAGGGGAAGGTAGCGGTCGACCTGCACCTCGTTACTGCAGAGCAGGATGGAGTGCACGTTGTATTTGTGGCGAAGCTCTCCAAGGAGGAGGTGGCCGTCGATCTGCAGCTTGTTACTGCAGAGCGGGATGTGTTTCGTACTTAGGCGAGTACCTGACCGCAGCTAAGTCTTCAAACAAGAAAACTTAGGCAAGTATCGGACTGCAGCTAAGCCCCCGAGTGGGAGGACTGCTCTCCACTCGGTAGGATTTTTCAAACTTAGGCGAGTGCCTGACTGCAGCTAAGTCCTCAAGCGAGAGAACTTAGGCAAGTACTGGACTGCAGCTAAGCCTCCGAGTGGGAGGGCTGCTCTCCACTCGGTAAGATTTTTTGTTTTTCAAACTTTGGCGAGTGCCTGACTGTAGCTGAGTCCTCAAGAGAGAGAACTTAGGCGAGTACTGGACTGCAGCTAAGCCCCCGAGTGGGAGGGATGCTCTCCACTCGGTATGATTTTTTCAAACTAAGGCGAGTGCCTGACTGCAGCTAAGTCCTCAAGAGAGAGAACTTAGGCGAGTACTGGACTGCAGCTAAGCCCCCGAGTGGGAGGCTGCTCTCCACTCGGTAGGATTTTTTCAAACTTAAGCGAGTCCTGACTGCAGCTAAGTCCTCAAGCGAGAGAACTTAGGCGAGTACTGGACTGCAGCTAAGCCCCCGAGTGGGAGGGCTGCTCTCCACTCGGTAGGATTTTTTCAAACTTGGGCGAGTGCCTGACTGCAGCTAAGTCCTCAAGTGAGAGAACTTAGGCGAGTACTGGACTGCAGCTAAGCCCCCGAGTGGGAGGGCTGCTCTCCACTCGGTAGGATTTTTTCAAACTTAGGCGAGTGCCTGACTGCAGCTAAGTCCTCAAGCGAGAGAACTTAGGCGAGTACTGGACTGCAGCTAAGCCCCCGAGTGGGAGGGCTGATCTCCACTCGGTAGGATTTGTTTTCAAACTTAGGCGAAACGGATTCGCAGCTAAGCCACCGACTGGGGGATTTCATTCGCAAACAAAAAATGATAACAATCACTGAGAAAATTATAACGCTCTTGTCTTTGAAAAATAAACTACAGGAGTTTTTTCTTATTACATCTCATCCGAGTGAGAATTCAAGTATAAAAGGGGCGGAGTAGCTCCACATTCCAGGCTCGCGGCTCATCAATCTGGCGATCGACATTGTAGAGGTGGTATGCTCCATTGCGAAGGACTCTGGTGACTATGAAGGGGCCTTCCCAAGTAGGGGCGAGTTTGTGTGGTTTCTGCTGATCCACTCGGAGGACTAAGTCTCCTTCTTGGAAGGCTCGGCTCTTCATGTTTCTGGCATGGAATCGACGCAAGTCTTGCTGATAGATGGTCGATCGAATCAAGGCCATTTCTCTTTCTTCTTCTAGGAGGTCGACTGTGTCCTGCCGGGCTTGTTCTGCTTCATCTTTAGAGTAGAGCTCAACTCGGGGAGCGTTGTGAAGCAGGTCACTCGGTAAGACTGCCTCGGCTTCGTAGACCAGAAAGAATGGGGTTCTTCCGGTCGATCGATTCGGGGTTGTTCTTAATCCCCAAAGGACTGATGGAAGCTCGTCGACCCATGCACCTGCTGCGTGCTTGAGATCGCGCATCAATCGGGGTTTCAGTCCTTTGAGAATCAGGTCGTTCGCCCTTTCTGCTTGCCCATTCGACTGGGGGTGAGCGACCGAAGCATAGTCGACTCGAGTGCCCTGAGAGGCACAAAAGGCCCTGAATTTGTCGGAATCAAAGTTTGACCTGTTGTCGGTGATGATGCTGTGTGGAACTCCATATCTGAATATCAACTCTCTGATGAAAGTGATAGCGGTGCAAGCATCAAGATTCTTGATAGGCTTGGCTTCAATCCATTTGGTGAACTTGTCGACTGCTACCAGCACATGAGTGAAGCCGCTCCTGCCTGTTCTCAGTGGTCCAACCATGTCCAGCCCCCAAACAGCGAAGGGCCAGACGAGTGGAATGGTTTTCAGGGCCGACGTGGGCTTGTGCGGCATATTGGAGTAATACTGACATCCTTCACATTTATCGACTATCTCTTTTGCCATCTCATTGGCTCTTGGCCAGTAGAACCCCGCTCGGTATGCTTTAGCCACAATGGTCCGAGAGGACGCATGATGACCATAGGTCCCCGAGTGGATATCGTTAAGGATCATCTGACCTTCTTCTAGTGTAATACACTTCTGGCCGACCCCAGTCGCGCTTTCTCTATATAACTGTCCCTTTATGACTGTAAAGGCCTTGGATCGACGAACGATCTGTCGAGCCTCTTCTTCGTCTTCTGGGAGTTCTTTCCTTAGGATGTACGCGATGTATGGTTCTGTCCAGACGGTAGTGATAACCAAGACTTCCATGATCAGGTCGACCACAGTTGGAACTTCAACTTCAGTCGGATCCGTGGTGCTTTTTGGCTGCGGGGCCTCTTCAGTGAAGGGATCCTCCTAGACTGATGGTGTGTGGATGTGTTCCAAAAACACATTGCTGGGAATGGCTTCTCTTTTGGAACCTATTTTTGCCAGATCATCAGCTGCTTGATTTTTCATTCGGGGTATGTGATGAAGCTCTAACCCCTCGAATTTCTTCTCCAGCTTTCTCACTGCATTGCAATAACCAGTCATGGCTGGACTTCTGACGTCCCATTCCTTCATCACTTGATTAACCACCAAATCTGAGTCGCCATAGACCATGAGGCGACGGACGCCGAGTGAAATGGCCATGCGCAACCCATATAAAAGTGCTTCGTATTCTGCCTCGTTGTTAGAGGAATCAAAGTGCATTTGAAGAACATATCTGAGTTTATCTCCTCTGGGGGAGACCAACACCACTCCGGCGCTGGAACCATTTAGCATCTTGGAACCGTCGAAGAACATGGTCCAATGCTCCGAGTGAACCTGAGTCGGCAGTTGCTGTTCAATCCACTCGGCGACGAAATCCGCGATTGCCTGGGACTTGATAGCTTTCCTTGCCTCAAACTTGATATCTAGAGGAAGGAGTTCAATCGCCCATTTTGCCACTCGACCAGTTGCGTCCCTGTTATGCAAGATCTCTGACAACGGAGCGTCGCTGACGACTGTAATGGAATGATCAGAGAAGTAGTTGGCAACTTTCTTTGTGGTCATATAAATCCCATATACGAGCTTCTGATAATGAGGATATCTTTGCTTCGATGGGGTCAAGACTTCAGAAATATAATACACTGGGCTCTGAACTTTGAAGGTTTTCCCTTCTTCTTCCCGCTCGACCGTAAGTACCGTACTGATGACTTGTCCTGTGGCTGCAATGTAAAGCAGCAAAGGCTCCTTGCTGATTGGGGAAGCAAGCACCGGCTGGGTGGAGAGCAGAGCTTTGAGCTCTGCGAACGCTGCGTCAGCTTCAGGAGTCCACTCGAACTTGTCAGACTTCTTCATCAATCGGTAAAGAGGCAATGCCTTTTCACCGAGACGAGATATGAATCGACTTAAAACGGCCAAGCAACCAGTAAGCTTCTGGATGTCGTGCACTCGCACAGGACTTTTCATTTGGAGTATAGTGCCGACTTTTTCTGGATTGGCGTCGATCCCCCGTTTGGAAATGAGAAAACCGAGTAATTTTCCGCCAGGAACTCCGAATGTGCACTTTGATGGATTAAGCTTGATATCATACCTCCTGAGGTTGGAAAAGGTTTCAGCAAGGTCAGTCTGTAGGTCAGAACCCTTCCGTGACTTGACCACAATATCATCCATGTACGCCTCCACATTCCGACTGATTTGGGTGGGCAAACACTTCTGAATCATCCTCATGAACGTGGCTCCGGCATTCTTGAGGACGAACGGCATGGTAACATAACAAAAGCACCCGAATGGAGTGATGAAGGCTGTTTTGATCTCGTCAGGTCCATACAGATGGATCTGATGGTACCCGGAATAGGCGTCTAAAAAGACAGTTGCTCACATCCCGTAGTCGAGTCGACTATCTGATCGATGCAGGGGAGAGGAAAATGATCTTTCGGGCAGGCACGATTGAGATGTTTAAAGTCAATGCACATGCGAAGTGACTTGTCCTTCTTGGGGACCATGACAACATTGGCAAGCCACTCGGAGTGGTAGATTTCTCGGATGAACTCCGCCGCTAAGAGCCGAGCCACCT
Organism: Triticum urartu; assembly: GCF_003073215.2. Taxonomy (NCBI): domain Eukaryota; kingdom Viridiplantae; phylum Streptophyta; class Magnoliopsida; order Poales; family Poaceae; genus Triticum; species Triticum urartu. Next base: position 335,972,152 of record NC_053024.1, on the reverse strand, counting down.
CTTCACCGATGGCCTTTCTCTTCTGGACGGCGAATCATCGGAGATGTTCCTTGACAGGTTTTACTTTTGAGTCGACTATTAGGCGGTGCTCAGTCAGCTCCCTGGGAACACCCGGCATGTCAGAGGGCTTCCATGCGAAAATGTCACAGTTCTCACGGAGGAACTGGATGAGCACTTCTTCCTATTTGGAGTCGAGTGTTGTCGAGATATGAGTTGGAGCAGTGCTAGGGTCGGTCGGGTGGATGTGAGCTGTCTTCGTATCGCCAGTCGACTAAAAAGCTGACTCTGTAGCGGGCTTCTTGGCTCGCAACAAATCACTCGGGTCTGCAGTCTTCTGGTATTCCTGCAACTCCACCACTGCCATCTGAGCATTAGCAATCTTCGAACCTTTCTGAAAACATTCTTCCGCTTTCTTCCGATTGCCCGTAATAGTGATCACACCTTTGGGGCCAGGCATATTCAATTTGAGGTACACGTAACATGGTCGGGCCATGAAGCATGCATAAGCCGGCCTGCCCAAAATAGCGTGGTAGGCACTCTGGAAGTCTACAACTTCAAATGTCAACTTTTCTTTGCGGTAATTCTTGGAATCACTGAAAACCACATCAAGAGCAATCTGGCCGAGTGATTCAGCCTTCTTCCCAGGAATGACTCCATGGAAACTCATGTTGCTGGCACTGAGTCTGGACATCGGAATGCCCATCCCTTTCAACGTCTCAGCATACAATATGTTCAAACCACTGCCACCATCCATCAAGACTTTGGTCAGTCGAGTGCCTTCAACAACTGGGTCGACCACCAAAGCTTGCCTCCCAGGGGTGGCGATGTGCGTTGGGTGGTCGGACTGGTCGAATGTTATGGCAGTCTGAGACCATTTCAGGTAACTAGGTGTCGCCGGAGCGACCATATTCACCTCTCGGTTAATAACTTTCAGTCGACTTTTGCTTTCAACATCGGCAAAAATCATCAGAGTGGAATTGACCTGAGGGTATCCGTCGTCACTGTCTTCTTTGTCCTCGACCTTGTCCGACTCCTTTTCCTTACCTTTGGGCTGCTTGCCCTGGAACTGATGGATCAAGAGTCGACACTGTCGAGTGGTATGTTTCGGGTAAATGAAATTACCCTCTTCATCTTTCTTTGTGTGGACGAGACATGGTAAGTCCAACACATCATTTTCGTCCTGGTCTTTAACCTTTTTGGGGTTCCAAGGTCCTTTAGGTTTCCCTTTAAACTTTCCTTGGGTTAAAGCCAAGGCTTCCCCGGGAGCCGCTGGCTCGGCTTTCCGCTTCTGTTTCTGATTGGAATTTCCTCCGGTTTCTTGGGCGACTGACTTGAGCTTGCCACTCCTGAGTCGATCCTCATCTTCACCATTAGCGTACTTGGTGGCAATCTCCATCATCCGATTCAGGGACATATCTCCGGTTCGACCGAATTTCAAATTCAGTTCTCTGTACTTGACGCCTTCCTTGAAGGCACAAACTTCTTGGTGGTCAGGCACATTCTCCACCGAGTGATGTAACGTGATCCACCTCTGGATGTAATCCCTCAAAGTTTCATTCGGCTTCTGCACGCAAGACCGCAGTTCCGTCAGCCCTGCCGGTCGCTTGCATGTGCCTTCAAATGTGGTGACGAACACTCGGGAGGGATCTTCCCAAGTGTAAATGCTGCTAGGCACTAACTGGTTCAGCCACGCTCTGGTCGAGCCCTCCAACATGAGAGGCGGGTGCTTCATGGCCACCTCATCATTGCCGCCGCCAATCTGGACGGCCACTCGGTAGTCCTCAAGCCAAGTATCGGGCTTGGACTCGCCAGTGAACTTACTGACTCCAGTCGCCAACCTGAAGTTGGGAGGAATCACAGCGGCCCTGATGGCTCTACTAAAGCACTCTGGCCCCGAAACATGTACTCTGTTGCTGGTAGGTGCATCTCTATCGTGACCTTCTTGGTGAGCCCTGTTCCTGTCGACCAAACCCTGGACGAGAATGGATCTCGCATCAAAGCCTGGCCCTCTGGGGTCGACTGGAATCCTTCGCCCACCACTATGAGGGCGCCTGTCATCCTACTAGCGAGGCACATACGACCCGCTCCTCGGGGGAGGTGTGGGCACTCGACGTCGACCGTCATGATAGACTCGGTGATCATACTGCTCATGGTTCCCATACTGTTCACGCCGGTCTCCACGTCCCTCACGCCTCGGGGGTGATCTCGGGCTGTGAGCCGACTAGACTGTGTCCGCGGCAACGGATCTGCTGTGAATCCTGTTCCGCGACTGAGAAACAGCGGAATTCTGGTCTCCTGCTGCCTGGAGTAACGCTCTGATCTGCAGCAAGCCTCTGCCAGCCTCCGACTGGGAAGGCTGAATCGACTCCACTATACGGGCCGCAGCTGCTAAATTCTGAGTCGGAGTTCGATATACCTGCGGGGGCGGGAAGAGCTGACGTCGACTGATTCGGGAACCCGTTGTTGCGCACGCCCGTCGAGTGCTCGCTGGAGGTTCTCCAGTCGAGTGCGCTCGGCCAAGTTTTCCAGGCGCGCGTCTTCCAAGGTGCGAGCCTCGGGGGTTTCTCCAACGATAGGAGTGTGCAGTGCATCCACGTTCCGGCGGCGAAGTTCTTCTCTCTGCAGCGACGTGAGAGGCTCGGGAAGATACTCCTCATGGGGACGCGACGGGTCGCCTCCACCCGCGCCTCCGTCGGTGCGGGGAAAACCGGGAGGACTGGGAGGTCCATCGACCATCAGAACCTCCGCCGCCGGATCGCTGTTGTCGCACTCGGATGCAGACTCTGCGGAGCCGGTCGACAGGTCGAACAGGCCGTAGAGGGATTCGTCGGGCTCGATCGCCGCGACTTGAGGGGTGGCCGACTGGCGTGCCACCGCGTGTCTCACCCACCGCTGGAGTCTCGACCGACCAGAGCGCTTGCGCTGGCGGGAAACTAGGAGGGAGGACAACACAGGAGCCGACCGGTAGGGGCTCGACGGTTGCTGCAGGAGAACGCCGCGGACGCACGCGCTAAAGTGCGTTGCCCCGCGGACAGGGAATGCGTCCACATCGAGCGGAGCCTCCTGAAGCCACGCGGAGTCGTCGGTGATGAACGTGAGCGAGCTGAGATGGATCTCGCGGCCCTACACCAAAACTCCGCCGAAAACCATGATGATTCGGGTCGGAAAAGATCGCAACTCCTCCAACAAAACGCTAAAACACCGGCCCCAAGGTGGGCGCCAACTATCGTGGTTCCAAGTCTGACAGTAGTGTAGGGGGGTAAGTATGGAGAGGCAAGATCTTAGCTATGGAGAAGTTGTAAGAACGCAAGGTTTACGAGTTCAGGCCCTTCCCGGAGGAAGTAATAGCCCTACTTCTCGGAGCCCGGAGGCGGTCAACTGGATTATGAGAGTATGAATTACAGGGGTGCGAACCCTTTACACTGAGGAGGGGGGGTGGCTTATATAGAGTTCGCCAGGCCCCTCCGGCCCTCAGTTATGCAGGGTTTTAAGTACATTAAGGTCGGGCATTACTGGTAACGCCCCTAATAAAGTGCTATGATGACCATAAAAGCTACTTAATGGCCGACCGTTAGCATGCGGAGTGCCTTTAGGTCTCCTGACTGTCGAGTGGCTTGGTCTTGGTCGAGTGGTTGCTTCTTGGTCGAGTATCTTCGAGTCTGTCAAGTGGAACACCTCCAAGTCGATTGAAAGATGATTTCTTCTGGAGGTGTCCTTGGGTAGGTCAGTTTGGACAGGTCCATGCCCCTACCCTAGGTACATAGCTTCATCAAACACCACAACAAATTTATCCAAGAACTCCATGAACACTTTATTCATCATGGTCATGAAATAGGCAGGGGCATTTTTCAATCCAAATGACATGACCGTGTACTCATATAGCCCATACCTTGTGGTAAAAGTTGTCTTAGGTATATCCTGTTCCCGAATCTTCAACTGGTGGTATCCTGATCGCAGATCGATCTTGGAGAATACTTTAGCTCCTTGCAGCTAGTCAAACAAATCGTTGATCATCGGTAGTGGGTACTTGTTCTTGATCGTCACTTCATTCAATGCACGATAATCAACAACCATTCTCAAAGATCCATCCTTCTTCTCTACCAAGAGCACTAGGGCTCCCCACGGTGATGAACTTCGTCGAATGTAGCCTTTCTCCAATAACTCTTTAATCTGTTTCTTGATTTCTTCCAGATCATTTGCGGGCATCTGATACGGTCTCTTCGATATTGGTCCGGTGCCTGGCAACAGTTCTATCAAAAACTCTATGTTTCGATCTGGTGGCATGCTTGGTAATTCCTCTGGAAATACATCCGGGTAATCTTTCACAACAGGCACTTCTACTTGAACAACTCCCGAGAGAGAATTTACTTGGGTCCTCCTTCGCGCATGCCTAGACACATACTTGATCCTTTTTCCCTCCGGGGTGGTGGGTAAAATTTTCTTACTAGCACAGTCGATGTTTCCTCCATACTTCGATAACCAATCCATGCCTAATATTATATCCAATCCTTGGGAGTCCAAAATTATTAGGTCTGAGGGGAAAACATGCCTACTAATGGTTAAGGGTAACCGATCACACCATCGGCTAGCCATATACTCTACTCCTGGCGAACTTACTAACATGGGTGACCTAAGGGCTATGGTTGGCAATTTAAAGTTGTCCACAAATCCCCTTGATATGTATGAAAGCGATGCACCAGTATCAAAAAGAACGAGTGCGGTAAATGACTTAATCAAAAACTTAACGTCACTACGTCAGGCTGATCTTCAACCTCCTCCACGTTGATGTGGTTCACCTGACCTCTGGTAAATGGATTGGGCTTCTTCCTAGAGTTTCCATTTCCATTTCGATTTCCATTCTTTGCTTCAGGACATTGAATGGCGTAGTGTCCAGTCTTCCCGCACTTGAAACAATTAATGTGACTTAAATCCTTCCTGGCGGGTGTTGCTGGGTTAGAACGGTTCTGTCCATTGCTTCCTCCATTCCCATTCCCATTCTTGGGGCCACTGTGATTGTGTGAACTCCCTCCATTGTGGGTATGGCCTCCATGATTATGAGTGTGTCCTCCCGAGTTCGGGGTAAAACGAGGCTTCTATTGAGCTCCAGAATTATACTTCCCTTGTCCATACTTCCTTTTGCGGCTCCCTATCTGTTGCTGCTTGCCTTCAATCATTAGGGCCCTATCTACCAAATCCTGGTAGTTATTGAATGTTGCCACCATCAACTGCATGCTCAGCTCATCATTCAGCCCTTCCATAAACTTCTCCTGCTTCGCGGCATCTGTGGCCACATCATCTGGGGCATAGCGAGCTAACTTACTAAACTCATCCATGTACTGCCCCACGGTATGATTTCCCTGGCGTAAGTTGTGAAACTCATGCTTCTTCATGCTCATAGCTCTAGTTGAGACACGTGTGGTATGGAAAGCTTGTTGGAACTGATCCCAAGTGACATTGGCTATGGGAAAAGTGGCGGTGTAATTCCCCCACCATGAGGCTGCTAGTCCATCCAACTGATGTGCGGCAAAGCGCACCTTCTCAACATCTGTGCAACCTGCGGTGGTCAACTCCCTTCCAATCCTGCGGAGCCAATCATCAGCAACAATCGGCTCGGTGCCACTAGAAAACACCGGTGGATTCAACCTCAGAAAACGGGCTAAGTTGTCAACTGGAGGTGGTGGCGGCGGGTTGTTATTGTTGTTGTTGTTGCCTTGGTTCTGGACTAGTAGCTGCATCAAGGCATTCTGCTGTTGGATCAACTGAGTGAGCTCCGGTGGGAAGACAAATCTGGGGTCACGTCTCAGAGGCATGTGATAGGTTTACAGTGGAGAGATTAGAATAGAGTGGGGTCTAAGGGGAAAATCACTACCCATATGCACATGAGGCAAACACATTCATATCACACCACTCAATTCAAACAAGGGCATACAAACTATCTAACTGTTGTTACCAAATACTCGGACTATTCTACATACATGGGGGTATACTACTGATAATATGGTGGTTGACTAGAAATTTTGATTGGAAGAAGATTCCGTGATATCTGCTCCAGCTTCGTCTTCATAGTCATCATCACTGTCGGGGTCGGAGTCGGTGTCGTCGATGATGATGTAGTCCTCGGGATGATCGTCATCTCCTTCTGGTGCGGGGTCTCCCATGAATACTCCTAGCTTCTTCTTCAGGTCTTCATTCTTCTCTAGTAGTACTGCAATCTCCTCTTCATAGCCATCACGTGTAGACTTGAGTTCCTCTTCAAGCTCCATGTTCCTGGTCATCACCTTCTTCATGTCTATCATGCTGGCTCACATCTGGATCTCCTGACGACGAATGTGTTGGTTTAACTCCTGGATGTAGGCTACAATGGACTTGTCCCTCCTGGTGTTGATCATCTCCCATTTCTCATCTCGGTGTCCACATATCTGGTAGATGGTGTCCTTAATATCCTTGCGGTAAACTTCGCCGATGCACCCCATGGCGATGTGAGTTGCGATGCTCTTTCCTAGACTCCACGTTGGTGCATCAAAGGAAAACTCTATGGGATCAGTCACTGGTATGAATGTTCTTCCTGGAACATGTACTCGAATGGTCCAGCGCTCTTCTTCCGATAGAGTGGTGGTGTAGGTCCCGGTGAAGCTTGGTATTCTGATGTTCAGGTATCTACTGGCCTCCTTCAAGTGTCGTCCAAAAGGGGTGTCTTCATCCGGTTGAGCAAACTTGTTCCTTGAATCCGCCATCTATAGAGTGGAAAGTGGAGAAGAGTCAGAAATGAGTAGGGAAGAGTGAGTTATGGCTCATCTTAGTGGTCGTGTCCTATAGTCAGCGTGTGCTCTGATACCATCTTGTAGCGATCCCACCTCAAACGGTCAAATCTCTGTGCATAAGTGTCATCCCTGGATCGGTAATGCTGACACACACAGTACTTGAAGGATTTATAATAGAGTTTCAGTCACACACTTATTACATCAAATATCTCAAAAGAGAGTACTTATTACAATAATATGGTTGAAGGCCATCTAATGAAGATAACAGCGGAAGGCTTCAAAGGTAAAGCGAGTCCATCAACTCCAACGACATAGCTGAGTGCAAAACAATGACCTAGCGCACCTTACTCTTCGTCTGAAAAATCTGCAACATAATATGTCGCAGCCTGAAATGGGTCAGCACATGGAATATGCTGGCAAAATAACACTATAGAGCAATTAACAGGTAACAGCTATAACTATATGCATATTTGGCTGGTGGAGGCTCTATGGTTATTTTTGCATAAAGCTAATTTTTTTTCCTACAACAAAGGAATAAATTTTATTTACTACAAAGTTTGTTGAAAACATTGAGAAGGTTCCTCCAACTCAATCCCAAATTAATAATCATTAACCCAACAAATTAATTAATAGAGTGATGAGATCAAATCAATAATCCAAGTACTAGATACTCAAGATGTCCATAACCGGGGACACGGCTAACCATGATTAGTTTATACACTCTGCTGAGGTTTGCACACTTTTCCCCACAAGACTGGATCTCCTCCGTTGGATTTCTCACACTACATGGTGTTTGAGAAACGGATGACCGAGACACAGCCATTCAGAAGCATTAACTCTTTACTCTGGGTAGACAGTACCACCTACATCCCCTACATCTGCTAGCCTACCACTGAAAGAGGTCACACAACTTAGTCAACTATGCCAGAGCCCATAATGGCTTGTGGCCGCACACGGAAGTTTCCAGCATGAATAATCTTATGATCCCTTTGAGCCTAGGTGGCAAGCCGTAGGATAATCACACGGGTACTCCTGGATATCCCAGGACAACACTGGATTGCTCCACGTGCCCGGACAACCACTGGGTGCACCAGGGTACCTCAACCAATCCACCCAGATGTGTATTAAAGTAGCAACCTTAAGTTTAACCATTAATTAAAACTCTCACATCGGTCATGGATCACTCAAACCAAACCACGTCTACGAGCATGGCATAGCAATATAAACATAACGTAGAAGTAACTTCCAGGGTTTAAAAATAAAGGCAATAGGTACTACCTCATCACTATTTCCCGGTACCCACAAGTATTCAAATCCTAACCATGCAGTGTTTGAGAATTGAGACTAATGCATAAAACTGGGTAATAAGAAGTATGATCAAAGTGTTACTTGCCTTGCTGACGATCCGCAAACCCTAGAGACTCGTAGTAGCATGCTTCGCACTCTGGAAATTCTATCACAAACAAAAAGTAGCATACATAAGCACTCAAGGATAGATGCAAGGGTAAAACTAAGATGAGAAAGTCCAAACTGAAAGTTCAACTAAAGTGCTTCGATTTGCAAAAAGAATCAATCAAATTGGAGCTACGAAACTCCAACTACGATCAAAGAAAGTTCGAATTCAAATCTGCTTGCAACCAAATTTTAATTTGTCAAAACCATGTTCAAGTTGATTAACTAGAAAGAGGGGTTCGAGGCGAAGATTTTGGCGTTGGTTTCACTGGATTTGGACGAACGGTTAAAAAGTAACGAGGGATTGAAATTCAGGGGCTAATATGCGATAGAAATAATCGTGGATAGGTCCCTGGCCGAAAATAAAATAAAAGAAAAAGACTAACGAACGAACGTTTGCTATCCGAGACGAATGAACGAACGCGTTCGCGAACAGATGCATTCGGGCGAACGTTCACAAAATAGCGAAAGCGAAGAAAATCGGGAAAACCTAACCCTAAAAATTAAACCGATCTAGAAACAAAACCGAAAAACTGGGGTGGTTTATACCGGTTCACCGGGGAAAACCGGCGGGTCGGCGGCTCCGGCAAGGCGGCGAGCAACGGCGAGGCGGCGGCAAGCGCGGGCGGCGGCGGCGGCTGCGGCTGTGGCGGCAAAGCGCGGCAAGGGGTGTAGGCGGCGCGGGGCTGCTGCTACTGCTAGAGGCGGCGGGCGGTGGGGTGAGGAGAGAGGGAGGCCGGGGCTCGGCTTATAAAGCCTCGGGGGGCTCCGACTTGGAGGCGAAGCTGGGCGGCGGCGGCGGTGCACCGGACTCCTAGGAGTCCGTGCCGGCTACGACGACGGGAGGCGGTTGGCGACGTGGCCTGCTGGGCTGCTGGGCCGGCTGGGCTTCGGCCCAGTCGGTCTGAACTTTAAAAAATCCACCGAAAAACAAAAATCCTAATAAAATATTAAAAAAATCTTAAAATGCCAAAACAATTTTCACTGTCTAAATAAAATATTTAGAACAAAGTGAACATTTTTCTGGCCTAATAATGCAATTTTGAAAAATACATATTTTTCTAATTCAAATAAAATAGCAATAAAATTCCAAATAAAATATTTATTTAATTTTAATATTTTTCCTCCAATATTCCCCTCTGATTTTGGAGAATTCATTTTATCTCTTCTCATTTATATTTTTAATATTGGAAATATTTCCGAGAGAAAAATTATTAAAATCAAAATGATCCTCTTTTCAAATTTGAGAAAATTCAAATATGAAAATAATGAAATCTCCAACTCTCTCCTTGGGTCCTTGAGTTGCTTAAGATCTCTAGGATCACAACCAAAATGCAAGTAAAATATGATATGCATATGATGACCTATGTATAACATCCAGATTAAAAATTGGGATGTTACACTGTTGTACTTAACATGCTTGTCCATGTACTTACGTAGGGACATAATGGGCGATGTTGTTGTTTGCCATCGAGGTTAGCTGCATCCCATGTCTTACCGTATTTTACATCATTTTTGCAATTGCAATTTGGCTTCTAACATTTACTTGCTTCTTGTAGGTACACATGTCAGCGGCACTGATCCACGCTTCGACCCGGAGGAACAGCTCGCCTCCACCGCTGCTAACTTTGGACGGGCTCTAGCCAAGATGAAGTTTCCCAGCAACTAACTCTCAGGACTTACCAAGTATGACCTCACCAGTTCAATCTTACAAATACCAGTTGCAATTAATGGTTATGTTTTGTATGTTGATGTATTAAGCATGTAGTAAACATGCCTAGCACGATTTAGCTATTTCCCTACCTTTGTACAGACAACTGGGCCATTCTCTACTCTGGCAGCACCTGCCTTGCGATGTTTATCTCTGCCAATTGCATTTTTATCAGTACTGGTTTCAATGGCTATTAAGCATGTTGCAATTAATAGTTGTATCCATTTTTTAACATTTGTATTTAAATGGCTACAAACTTACAAAACATGACTTAGGATCTTGTTAAGCCTGCTGCAATTAACAGTTGTATCCATTTTTTAATCTATCCCTTTGCTACTGTGCTACTCTCCACAATGAAGATATAGTAGAGATGTTGTCCATTTGCTATTTTTAGTCGATGCTAACCCTGTTTTACTTAACATGCATTTCCATGTACTTACACAGGGCCATAACGGCGATGTTGTTGTTTGCCATCGAGGTTAGCTACATCCCATGTCTTACAGTATTTTACATCATTTGTGCAATTGCAGTTTGGCTTCTAACATTTACTTGCTTATTGTAGGTACACATGTCAGCGGCACTGATACACTCTTCGACCCGAAGGAACACTTCGCCTCCGCTGCGGCCAACTTGGGGCAGGCTCTTGTCCATATGAAGAGCCCCAGAAACTACCCCTCGGGGCTTACCAAGTATAAACTCACCAGTTGAATCTTACCAATACTAGTTGCAATGGCCATGTTTTGTACGGTTCATGTATTAAGCATGCTGTAATAAACACGCCTAGCCCATCTTATCTATTTTCCCTACCTTTTTATAGACAACAAGGCCATTCTTTGCTCTTATAGCACCTGCCTTGCCATGTTTAACTCTGACAATTTCATTTCTATCAGTACTAGTGATGCGGAGCATCCCAAGGTCATCCCCATGGACCTACCATCGTCTCATCAAGTGCCTACCGGACCCATGACTCGATCACGTGCAAGAGCCCTTGACACCGAGGTGACATCTCTCCTCTCACAATTCCACTTCGATGCACATGAAGCATGGCTACTACCTCATATGGATACTTTGTGCATACTCAGGTACAATGGAGAAGCTAAGGAGCAAGGACAAGAAGAAGAGGAAGATGGACGAGAAGATGGAGAAGAAGAAGGGTTGCAGGAAAAGTCCCAGCCACCGGACGACCGGCCGGGACCGGACGTCCGGCGCCTGAAGCGTCAGCCGAGCCCCAGCGAGCGGACATCCGGCCCAGACGGGACGACCGGTGCCCCTGCACCCGAGCCAATGAGCGGGCGTCCGGCCCCGACCAGACGACTGGCGCGATCGCACCCGAGCCAACATCAGCGGAAGTCCGGAGCCTCCGGACGTCCGGCACCCCCATCACAGAGCGGAACCAGCGGACGACTGGAGGACACCGGACGTCCGGCAGCTCCTGAGACACCGGACGACCGGCCCCCAGCGGACGTCTGGTACCTGTCTGCGCACAGTGTTCGGGCCCGAGGCCCATGTACCCCTTCACTTCGCCCCCATTTGCACTTAGACTATAAATAGACCCCCCCCCCATTCATCCTAGCTAGGGTTAGCATTGGTTTAGCTCATTTGAGAGATAGAGCATTGCTCATCCATATCGGATCTACTCCACGAGAGAGACCGCGGCCCCTCTTCGGAGAAGATCCACTTTGGATTCAAGACCCCTTTCTAAGTGAAGATCCCCTTGTGGATTCAAGACCTCCTCACGGAGAAGAACCGGTTACCGTGTATCATCCCTAGTTGTCCGTGGATTTGTGTATCGTTCTATGTACTCGAGGATCTAGCCCATGTGTGACTTATTCGTGTCGGTTCAGTGATTTCGTTTTCCTTCCGTTCATCCACGTGTACTTCGTGTTTTCCCCGGGATCCGCTCCTTTCGTGAAAGATCGAGCGATTAGGGTCTCTACCCTACATCATCTTGGTATCTAGAGCAAGGTCTATCACGATTTCGGAGCCCCCCTCTTTGTTTTCTAGCTTGATTTTGTTGTTTTTTGTCCTAACCCGAAAATCCCCACAAAAATAGCCCCAAAAAAATTTCTTGTGTTTTGTGAGTTTTGATGATGTTTTGTTGGTTTTGATCCATGAATTTGTTGTGTTGCAAGTATATCTAGCCTTCCCCCCACCATATCCACCTCGAAATCCCTCCCAAATTCCCCATAAAATCCCCAAAATCACCTCCCGGATCTGAAATCTCTTGACCCCGACCACCGGACGTCCGGCGACCTAGGAAGCAATGGACGTCCGACCCGACCGGACGACCGGCGACCGGACATCCGTCCACTACCGGACGACCGCTACTTCCACCACTTCATCTGCTACACCACCACCGACTTTCCGCAATCTTTGCCAATATCCCAACCCACACCACCACATAACCGCTACCTACTCCGATGATTTTGGTCGCCTTTGGTTTTGAGAATTTGAGTTGCGGTACCGTATCCTTTCGTGTTTCGGCTATCTAGGTATGGTTTGACATCGACATCACTGCCGCTCATTTTCGCCACGAACGCGTCATCAACACCGGTCATCAACAACGACCACCTCGACTACAACTTGGTATTCGTGCCGCCATTTTGACACCATACCGGAAGCAAGATCGGTAACCTCATCTTGGTATTGGACATATCACTCTTGCCATTACATTGATAGCTATCATAGCCTTACTCCTTTGCGTTTCTTACCCATCGAGACTAGCCATTGAGTATTGCCGGCAACGAGACTTGTGCACATTAGTGATCATACTCCCCATAGCATACATACATACATCATTGTTGCCTATATTGGTATCATCTCTTGTGTCACAAATTTGTCATCGCATACTCACTTGCTATCTTGGTTCGTCAAGCATCGCATAAGAAAAGAGCACAAACATCAAAGAGCCAACCAAGCTTTTAAGCAAAGAGGAAAGATAAGCAAAGAGCTTTTAAGCAAGAACCATAGCATCATATAACATTAAGATTGTCATACTCGATCATCTTGGATCATATCATAGCAACACCTTGCATAAAACATATTTGGGATAGAAGTCGTTGCATTTTTGCTAAGTAGGTTGTGCACAAGTTCTTGTATCCGCCTATCGTGCAATGTGCTAGCATCTCTCTAGTGTTGTGCAACAAGAGCATTTTTGTGTATTCCACATTTTGGCTCACCCTTGGTTGCACAACCCCACTTATCTCTTTGCGCGTGTGTTTCCATGTACTGTATATGTTTGGTCTACTTGTTACATTGCATCTTGCGAATCTTCTCCAACATTATTGAATCTAGCTTACATTCACATTAAAAATTGTGCCACCATCCTAACCAAGCTCCACCATAAGCTTTTATTTGTGTAGGTGTGAGAAACCGATGAGAATTCATACCAATTGGGCTATTTCCTTGTCCTACATTGGAGTGATCATCGATTCACTTTCAACTTCGGTCAAGGTACATTTGGTATTCGTTCTTCTCTTTCTACCACTCACATTTGTCTTGGAATGATGGATAGGCCAAGTACTTCTACCAACCCACTCTTCATGGAGCAAGACGACGACATGAACTCCTTCGTCACCAAGAGTCACCTCTTTGGTGCACAACGTGCTTTGCATCAAGAGCAACAATCTATGAGTGAACGCATCAACAACCTTGCCGCCGACTTGCGACTTTCCGAGCAACGTACAAGGGACTACTTCGACCACAAGCTCGACGATCACAAGCAAGAGAATGACGCAAGGATGGATGAGATTCGAGCTTTGTTGCTCAACCGCTCTTCTTCCACTTCAAGAAGGAGCCGTTCAAGTCGCCATTCCAACTTTACCCCCTCCGGCTCAAGTACACCGACATCGAACACTCTTTGTCAAGCCGCGCGCACCGACCGTCAAGCAAACATCAATACACTTCGGGACACCGACTCTCAAGAGCGCCGACGACGTCAAGCCAAAGAAGCCTTTGCGCTATCTCGTGAACGACAACAACAACGCCAACATGAAGAGGAAGAACGCGCGCGTCTACACCAAAATGCACAAAATACCAAGGCTCAACGTCAAGAACAACAACTCCATGACGCTCAAGCACTTGAGGCGCAACAAGCTCTACGTGATGCGAGTCGAGCCGTTGCCGACCGAGGCCGACAAGCCTGTGAAGAAGAGGAAGCATGTCGCGAAGAAATTCACGAACGACGATTTCAAGCTCTCATGCATCGTATAGTTCCTCCTCGAGCTCGACGCGCTCCTCCACAAGCTCGCCAAGACCATCAAGTTCATCAAGAGCATGAAAACATTGGGAATCCTCCACGACAAGAGCAACACGAGGTTCACAACCCTCCGCGTCAAGAGCACCACGAGTTGGACAATCATCTACAACATGGGCATCATCATCCCCGACCCCAACACAATGAAGAGCAACGCTACGGCAAGCTCAAGTTCACCATGCCCAAGTTCAACGGAAGCAACGATCCCGAAGAATACATTTCATGGGCATTGAAAGTTGACAAGATCTTCTGTTTGCACAATTATGAAGAAGAGAAGAAGATCGCGATGGCATCCCTTGAGTTCCAAGACTATGTCCTCATTTGGTGGGAACAAATCATAGAGCTCCGTGAGGCACGAGGTTAACCACCCATCACTACTTGGGCACAAATGAAGGATGTCATGAGAGCACGCTTCGTGCCTACCTACTACAACCGCGACCTCTTCAAGAAACTCCAACAACTCAAGCAAGGAACCAAGAGCGTTGAAGAATACTACAAGGAGATGGAGATTGCAATGATAAGAGCCAATGTGACGGAAGATGATGAGCAAACTATGGCACGTTTCTTGAATGGACTCAATCATCCTATCAAGAAGATCGCCGACTTCCAACCATACTCAAATCTCATCGAGCTCGTGCACCAAGCTACCAAAGCAGAACGCCAAGTGCAAGATGATTTCAAGTATGCCAAGTTCTCATCCAAGTCCTACGGTTTCTCCAATAACCAAGCTTCAATGACTCCAACAACGACTACAAGACCGTCTACTTCTAACATCGACAAGTCGACTTCCAAGAAAGCTTCATCAACTACAAGCCATCCTCCTACAAGCAACTTCAAGCCGAGAGCTTCATCATCATCTACCCCAACCGATGAGACCGTCAAGACGAGTTCCTTCAAGTGTTTCACTTGCGGTGGCCGAGGCCACAAGTCCTATGAGTGCACCAACAAGCGCACCATGATCTTCAACGACGATGGCACTTATGATTCCATGAGCGAAGGGGAAATTGAAGCCCTTGAGGAAGTCACCATGCACCGCCAAGTGAACAATGAAGACGAACAAGTATTTTGTGATGAAGACTCGAGTCCCGCACTTGTTGTCTCCAAAGTCTTGACTCTCCAACATCACCAAGAAGAAGACCAAAGATGCACCATATTCCACACCAAGGTCGGCATCAATGGACGGTCCGTCAAGGTCATCATCGATGGAGGGAGTTGTCACAATCTCGCAAGTGAAGAACTTTGCTCCAAGCTCCAATTGCCCAAGACGAAGCATCCACATCCATACAAAGTGCAATGGCTTAGTGACTCCGGCACTATCCAAGTCGAGCACCGAGTACAAGTCTCCTTCAAGATTGGCGCCTACGAAGACACCTTGGAGTGTGACGTCATTCCAATGACCGTTTGTCATCTTCTCCTTGGACGGCCATGGCAATTCGATAGAGGAGTCGTCCACAATGGGCGTACAAACCACTATAGCTTCAAGATGCAAGGAAAGGAGTTTGTGCTACGACCTATGTCTCCAAGCCAAGTGATCGCCGATAAGCAAGCCACCCATCGTGGAGAGAATGGTGAGGGAGTGAGCCACCAAAAAGAGAGAGAGCGCCACAATCCCAAATTAAGTGCCTCCACGATGAGCAAAAACAAGAACCTAGTTCTATTGGCCACCAAATGTGAGATGAGAGAAGTGTGTGAGAACCCATCTAGTGTCCTACACTACGTCCTCGTGTGCGAGGACAATGCAACACAAACTAACACTTCTCACACTCTTCCTATAGTGTTGTCTTCTCTTTTGCAGGAATTTCAAGATGTTTTCCCCGATGAGCTACCTCCGGGACTACCTCCACTACGAGGCATTGAGCACCGCATCGACCTCATCCCCGGAGCACCGCTTCCGAACAAAGCTCCATACCGCGTCAACCCCGAAGAAACCAAAGAAATTCAAAGGCAAGTAAAGCATCTCATAGACCATGGTCATGTGCGTGAAAGTTTGAGCCCTTGTGCCGTACCGGTCATTCTTGTGCCAAAACATGACGGTAGCTTTCGCATGTGCTCCGATTGTAGACCTATCAATGCTATCACCGTTCGTTATAGGTATCCCATTCCACGCCTAGATGATATGCTAGATGAGCTTAGTGGTGCCACTATATTTTCCAAAATTGATCTTAAGAGTGGTTACTATCAAATCCGCATACAAGAGGGTGATGAATGGAAAACCGCTTTCAAAACCAAGTTTGGTTTGTATGAGTGGTTAGTCATGCCTATGGGTCTCTCGGAAGCATCGGGCACTTTTATGCGCCTTATGAATCATGTCTTTCGCCCTTACATTGGTATATTTGTTGTGGTTTACTTCGATGACATTCTTGTGTTTAGCAAATCTATCCAAGAGCATGTCACCCATGTCCGCATCGTTTTACAAACTCTTAGGAAAGAGCGTCTCTATGCTAATATGGAGAAATGCCTTTTTGGTGTTGATAAGCTCGTTTTCTTAGGATTTGTTGTCTCTTCTAAGGGTGTTCATTTAGATGAGTCCAAGATCAATGCTATTAAGACTTGGCCGCAACCAACCAACTTGCATCAAGTGCGTAGTTTCCTTGGTCTTGCGGGTTTCTATCATCGCTTTGTGAAGGATTTTAGCACCATTGCTTCGCCTTTGCATGCTTTGAGCAAGAAGAATGCGCCTTTTGTTTGGGGACCATCCCAAGATATCGCATTCAATGAGCTTAAGAATTTGCTTACTCATGCTCCCGTGCTTGCTTTACCCAACTTCGACAAGCCTTTTGAGATTCATTGCGATGCTAGCGGTAATGGAATAGGAGGTGTGTTAACGCAAGAGAAGCGCCACATAGCTTACTTTAGTGAGAAACTTTCCGGAGCACAACTCAACTATCCCATCTATGACAAAGAGCTTTATGCTTTAGTCCGTGTTTTACATGAATGGGAACATTACCTTCGTCCCCATGAGTTTATCATTCATACCGATCATGAGACTCTCAAGTATCTCAAGGGTCAAACTAAGTTGAACAAGTGTCATGCTAAATGGAGTGATTTAATTGAGTCTTTTCCCTATGTCATCAAGTACATCAAGGGTAAAGAAAACATCGCCGCGGATGCTCTTTCCCGCATATGCATGCTAGTCACGCAACTTGAGTTAGATGTCATTGGCTTCGAGCATATCAGAGAATTGTATGTGCATGATGAAACTTTTTCCACTCCTTATGCCAAGTGTTTGTCGAATACATTGTGGGAACGCTATTACATCAAAGACGGTTATCTTATGCGAGCTAACAAACTTTGCATCCCCAAGTCGTCCCTTCGTTTATTGCTTTTGTAGGAATCGCATGAGGGAGGATTAATGGGACACTTTGGATGCGATAAGACGTTCGCCACGCTCTCGAAGATCTACTTTTGGCCAAAGATGTTTCGGGACGTTAATCGCTTCACCAACCAATGTTCGACATGCCGCAAAGCTAAGTCCAAAGCTCAATCTCATGGACTCTATATGCCTCTACCGATTCGATACCAACCATGGGAAGACATTAGCATGGACTTTGTACTTGGTTTGCCTAGAACTCGCAATGGGAAAGATTCCATATTTGTCGTTGTGGACCGTTTCTCCAAAATGGCACATTTTATTCCTTGTCACAAGATAGACGATGCTTCACATGTTGCTAATCTATTTTGTAGGGAAATATTGCGTCTCCATGGTGTGCCAAAGACAATTGTCTCGGACCGCGACGTCAAGTTCCTTAGCTACTTTTGGAAGACCCTATGCGCCAAGCTCGGAATCAAGATACTCTTCTCCACGGCGTACCATCCTCAAACCGACGGCCAAACAGAGGTGACAAACCGCACACTCTCCGCTCTACTTTGAGTACTCATCAAGAAGAACATCAAGGAGTGGGAGGAGTGCCTACCTATCGCCGAGTTCGCCTACAACCGAGCAAGACACTCAACAACCGGCAAGTCTCCTTTCGAGATCGTATACGGATTCAACCCATTGTCACCATTGGACATTCTTCCTCTACCATTCCAAGAGCGCATCAATTTGGACGCAAGTGCGCTGTGACACATCTCAAGAAGATGCATGAAGATACAAGAAACACCATCGAGCGCCAAGTTCAACGCCTTGCGACCAAGCTCAACTTCAACAAGCAACCTATGGTCTTCAACATTGGTGATCGAGTGTGGATACACCTTTGCAAGGACCACTTCCCACAAGAACGCAAATCCAAGCTTCGACCACGAGCGGATGGACCCTTCAAGGTGCTTGCATGCTACAACGACAACGCTTACAAGATCGACCTCCCACGCAACAAGTACAACGTGAGCGACATATTCAACGTCAAAGATCTCTCTCCTTTCCATGGTGATGAAGATTTTGATCCGAGGACGGATCTTCCCCAAGGGAGGGGAGATGATGCGGAGCATCCCAAGGTCATCCCCATGGACCTACCATCGTCTCATCAAGTGCCTACCGGACCCATGACTCGATCACGTGCAAGAGCCCTTGAAACCGAGGTGACATCTCTCCTCTCACAATTCCACTTCGATGCGCATGAAGCATGGCTACTACCTCATATGGATACTTTGTGCATACTCAGGTACAATGGAGAAGCTAAGGAGCAAGGACAAGAAGAAGAGGAAGATGGACGAGAAGACGGAGAAGAAGAAGGGCTGCAGGAAAAGTCCCAGCCACCGGACGACCGGCCGGGACCGGACGTCCGGCGCCTGAAGCGTCAGCCGAGCCCCAGCGAGCGGACGTCCGGCCTAGACCGGACGACCGGTGCCCCTGCACCCGAGGCCAATGAGCGGACGTCTGGCCCCGACCAGACAACCGGCGCGACCGCACCCGAGCCAACATCAGCGGAAGTCCGGAGCCTCCGGACGTCCGGCACCCCCATCACAGAGCGGAACCGGAGGACACCGGACGTCCGGCAGCTCCTGAGACACCGGACGACCGGCCCCCAGCGGACGTCCGGTACCTGTCTGCGCACAGTGTTCGGGCCCGAGGCCCATGTACCCCTTCACTTCGCCCCCATTTGCACTTAGACTATAAATAGACCCCCCATTCATCCTAGCTAGGTTTAGCATTGGTTTAGCTCATTTGAGAGATAGAGCATTGCTCATCCATATCGTATCTACTCCACGAGAGAGACCGCGGCCCCTCTTCGGAGAAGATCCACTTTGGATTCAAGACCCCTTTCTAAGGGAAGATCCCCTTGTGGATTCAAGACCTCCTCATGGAGAAGAACCGGTTACCGTGTATCGTCCCTAGTTGTACATGGATTCATGTATCGTTCTATGTACTCAAGGATCTAGCCCATGTGTGACTTATTCGTGTCGGTTTAGTGATTTCCTCTTGTGTTTTCCTTCCGTTCATCCTCGTGTTCTTCGTGTTTTCCCCGGGATCCGCTCCTTTCGTGAAAGATCGGGCGATTAGGGTCTCTACCCTACATCATCTAGTTTCAAGGGCTATACTAGGTTGTCTATTGCACTAAACAATTCTATCCATTTTTAATCCGTCCCTTTGCTACCGTGCTACTCTTTTGCAATGAAGATATCACTACAGATGATGTCGTTTTATTACCATTTGCTATTTTTGGTGGATGTTAACCCCGTTGTAGTTAACATTGCCTTTCCTTGTACTTACACAGGGCTACAATGGGCGATGTTGTTGTTTGCCGTCGAGGTTAGCTGCATCCCATGTCTTATACACCATCTGTTCCTAAATATAAGTATTTTTTAGATATTTCAATATAGACTACATAAAGAGCAAAATGAGTGAATCTAGATTCTAATCCAAACTATGTCTATAATTCTATATGCATCTGTATGTAGTTCATGTTGAAATCTCTAAAAATACTTGTACTTAGGAACGTAGTTAGTTGTATTTTACATCATTTGTGCAATCTTAGTTTAGCTTCTAACATTTACTGGTTGCTTGTAGGTACATATATGAGCAGTATTGATCCACGCTTTGATCCCTTTTGCGTATGGGGCAATGACATATTCATGAACAAGCGCCAAGTGGGGAAACTAAGAAAGATTATTAGCCAAAGAAACGGGAGATGGGAATTAAGCTCTTTATTTACACTTTGTCCAAGACAACAGTGAACTTTAGGATGGTAAGTAATCTGTTGCCTTTTCCCCTGCCCACAACAAGCTATTAGACCTGAGTATCTAAAAATTTTCTCTTTTCAGTGGTTTCCGAAGCTATTTACTGATGATTACCTTGCAAACTACATGACCGGGGTGGAGGCAACTAAGGTTAAAGTATATAAATCATGCTACCATGATAATGCTCTAGAAGTCTTCCTAAAGGCGGTGAAAGATGGGAGGGCGATCGTCACAAGGGGTTGGACAAAAGTTGTTCGAGCCTATGGCATGCAGGAGGGCACATTATGGGCATTCTGCTTCTTCAACACCATCGGCGGCCAAAATGATTTACACTTGTCTCTTCACCTTTACCACCTCTAAATATTGTGGTTCATCATAGTTAATTGTTGTCTAATCCTGTAATTACTGAACATATTGTACTGAGAATTTTATTTATGGATTGGTTGTTGAACCATTGTGCTGAGAATTCGAATTTCACGTTTCATATTTCAAAATTTCCAATTCGAATAATAAATTACAGGGAAAAATAAAAATATACAGGAGCGAATAAAATAATGTGCACACGGTTAGAAAGAAAACAGCGTGTGCGACGAAAAATAGAGAACAGGCGGTTATTTGAAGTGAAACGTTTGTGATGTCCGACGGACGCACACACAGTTTCGTCTCATACATATGCGTGTGCAATTCATGGTAATACGGCAAACGTTTCAAACATGTGTGCGTGTGTGATAGGAATACCTATCGCACACAGTTATGAAAATGGACATGCTGGCGTTAGTAGAGGCACCGCGCACAGTTTACATTCTTGAACTGTGTGCGATAACGTACCTATCGCAAACACATCGGTAGATTAAATGTTGATGTCCACCTTTTCACATGACTATAGCGACGTAATCATTGGGGATGTCTCTCGGATCAGAAACGTAATGTCGAGACGTAACATGTGTGACTGGGGTGACTTTTCATATGTTTATTCTATGGCGATCGTGAGTAGACGCTCGCCTATCCCCAACGGTTTTTGGGTCGTGTGGGAAGGACCCCCCCCCCTATCGCAATCACTCACTTGGTGATAGTTCAGAATGTCGTCGCGGAAAGGGGTTAAAAACCGTTTGTATAGCATGTTACGGTACCCGTGCCATCATCGACTCAGCAGATAAACCTGAGAGTACACGGGTCCACAAGAGAGGTCGCACTCTTTTTTCTGCTTATGTTATGCATTGCTTAATATTACCTGCTACTTTATCATCCTATTCACCTCTTAGACTCCAAGTCAGGTCCAAATTAATGTTCAAACTTGACATTTAAAATACTTATGGGGCACATATCAAGGCGGCAATGAATAGTATCTTTGTCTATTATTTGGTTCACCTAGGGTATGCCTATGTTGTTCATCTTGGGTGGGAAACAAACAGTAAAGCAATCATCATCTGTCTTTTTATTAAATTAAAGCTATCATCAGCCTGCTATCATTATTTCTGGATCTATACACTGGTTGTTACCATCACTCTAGATTTCTGCATGCTCT
Source organism: Triticum urartu (assembly GCF_003073215.2). Classification (NCBI taxonomy): domain Eukaryota; kingdom Viridiplantae; phylum Streptophyta; class Magnoliopsida; order Poales; family Poaceae; genus Triticum; species Triticum urartu. Next base: position 335,950,331 of record NC_053024.1, on the reverse strand, counting down.
CCTTACATAATTCTCACTATATTTTTTCGTATGCATGTTAGATATTGTACACAGTCATGATGAACATGTAGAGAAAAAGAGAAGCGTTTTGCGTGGCAATACAATGTCATGCAGACATCGCTCCATGGTGGGTGCAATGGCAAGCCCTCCCACCCCCTCCAGATTGTAATCCATAGGAAGATATTTGTTCTGAGGCAAATTCAGACGGAGCTGTCCACTCCTATTTACCTCCCGAGGTGTTTGCTCTAACATGGCATGATGATGTTAGTCATATCATGCATATGTTGCCTTGCAGTGCCTACTTTCGACATCATATATGTCATCTGCTTAGTTTAGACATGTTCTCTAATGCCACCTGTTTAGTTTCTATATCATATATGTGAATTATGCAATCTCATCTCTTTTAGCTAGCCATACTATATGTGAAATATGCAATACCATCATGTCTAACCAGGCATCGTATATTTGAATGATATCTTTCCAATCCTTTTCTTCATTACATTTCCATTTGTCGACAATGTTTGTACATTCAACTACTCTTCCTATGAATCAGCCATTTGAGTGGGTGATGGAAACTCTGGAGTGAAAACAAGGTATTTAGAGCAGACAATGCTACCTGTCGAAGCAGATCTCTTTTTGGGTTCGATAGCTCCTCAGAGATGGATTCAGAGACAGATGAGTAGTCATATTCCCCCACCGAGGTGTATGCTCTAACTTGGCATGGTTATACAGCTCATATCATGGATACAGTGTCTTACATTGCATAGTTTAGACATCATATACACAATATTCAACACCATGTTCTTAGTTCATACATCATATATGTGAATGCCCTCTGCTTAGTATATAAATCACATATGTGAACTATGTCATGTGATCCTGATTACTTAGATAACATGTATGTGAATTATGTCATGTGAACCTGTTTACTAAAGACATAATATAATTATCTCATAACATCATGTTTAGTTACTCATCATATCTTTAAATTATGTCATGCTATGCTATCCAGTTTAGATAGAAATCATATATGTGAAATTATGTCATGCTATCCTCTTTAGTTAAACAATATACATGTGAACTATTTCATGCCCTCTTTTTCCACACTATCTATTGCATCTATCTCTCATACAAGGTCTATACATTCAACTACATTTCTTGTTTATCAGCCATTTGAATTGGAGCAGGTGATAGCAGTATCTAGCAGAGTAAAAACACGGTCTTTAAATAAAACTGTGCTACCTCTTGGTGGAATAGCACCCCGGTTGTACATGCACGAGAACCAGCCCTACCACACGTAACCCAAACTCTCGCATATTGTACCCCTACTGCGATGGACAGAGAACCAGCTTCATCCAATCTAACCCAAACCCCAGCTGATAGTAACCCAGTTCCGGTTGGCACAGCACCATCTCCACCACAGAGATCCCAAACAAGAGCAGTTAGTAAGGTAGCTCCAGTGCCCAAAGCGCCAGTACTACCACGGCGAACCCCAACTCCACTAGTTAGTACACCTATTCTTGTGGACGAAGCACAACCAGCCATTTGTAGTTTAGCATCTATCGCATTTGATGTTGTTAAATCCTATGTGTGTATCTTCCCATCATGGAAATATTATACTAGAGATGAAGGAAAATGCCAGTTGCAGGTGTTCGTCCAGGAGTTATGTGTAAGTAATGTTATTCATGACAATTACTTTTCTTTGTCCCATACATTCTACCTCCATGCTAGTTATAATACAGCAAATGTTCCAATTTTTCTCTATAGAGAAGGACCGATTTGGAAACTCGGGATGAGGTAACCTATGCTAATACCTCTACTATATTCAAGAATGCTTGGTGGTGGTATCGGAATTACCTGAAGAAAATGTACTTCACTGGCAAAGAAACTGATCAAATTCCTTTATGTTCTCCTAAGACACTTTTACGGGGTGATGACTGGGAATGCCTTGTTCTGTACTGGTCCCGAACCAAGAATGTGGTAAGGTCTATAAGATCATTTTTATTTGTAAGTACTATATGCATGCGTCTTACTGTACTCTGTTCATGTAGAACAAGTGCTTAAACCTGAAGAACAACTGTTCTCATTTAAGATTCCATTGTTATGGTGCATACTAATTTGCTCTTGTATCACTGTATTTACTCATACAAAGTTATTTTAAAATTGAAGGATCCAATCAAAACTCCAATGGCACAACAGGTATGTTTAAGCATGTTTCTTTAACAAGTTTGCTCTTCTAAATTGCTCTGTTGATTTCAATTTCAATTGTGTATACAGTTGACTTCTCATATCATGCACATTACTAGCATCACAACAGAGTCAATAGTGTTTTTGTACATGTATACCCATGGTACCCATCTGAAATCTTGTTGTGTCACGTAGTTTCCCACACTTGTATTATTTCAATGCTACTTTGTCTTGAACTGATATGATTTGAACCGTGTCTCTAAATTTATTTCACAAGACAATGCAGTAACCATAGGACATACATATATGTTTTTTGATGCTTTTATTATGTACTACTTGGCAATAGAAGACTTGGTAGTTTAATCTTGTCCACCTTACTACTGAACTGGTTCACCGAAATGAGTTTCATATACTACATGCTAAACATGTTATGTGTCTGCTTGTTTCTTCTTTTAGAATGCTGACCGAATATTGGGGAAGAGTACCTTATTAAGCAATGGTAGAGGAAGTAATGCAGAAAAGGTTCAGGATAGTGAGACATCCTTGTTGGTCTCCAACAAAGCTGATAAAACATCTAAGGAAAACTATCTTGAAGACAGTGAGACAACCCCAAAGCCATGTCTTGGTGTAGTGTTCGAGTTACTGGCCGCTACCGATGGCACAAGCTCTTCAAACTCACTGTCTGAATCAGTTCAATTTCTTGAGTCTCAACTACAAGCTGGAAGACATCGATCAGCTATGCTGTGACAAGAAGTCGAAGGACTGCAGAAGTCCCTGGAGAATACATATGCATACTTTCTGGTGCAACATGAAGCGTTGGAGGATTTTAGCGCCAAACAGGAGAAAGCTAATAAGCTTGCTAAGCTTATTGCCAGCATGGTGGATACCCAGGATAACATTTCTTGAGTTGTTCTGAAGTTATTTCAGTTATGTACTTGTTATGTTGCTGCGGTTATTTGCACTGGTGGCCAATTTAGACGGCGAGTGTATGTAATATGCTGCTTTGTTCCCTATATTTGCAGTGACGGTGAACTTTGATGCCCAGTGCATGTAGTATGTGTAACAGCCGTAATAGCCTAGCATTAGTTGCTTGCTTATTTATCTCCTTATTGTCCTGTTTAGTTGTTTGCTTGTAGCCACTGCAGTTCTTTTTCAGCGTTTTTCTAGTGGCCACAATAACCTATTTTTTATAACTAGGCCACAATAACCATGGGCAACATATGGACCGCTATAACCATGGTCCTGCTACCTGCTGTAGTGACCATGGGCCTCCTACGGGTCATAGGATCCATGGGCCTTCTATGAGTCGTATAGTCAATGGGCCTTCTACGGGATGTATGATCGATTGGCCAAACATGGGATGTACTATTCGTGGGCCAATAACGGTCTGCAAAATGGGTCATAATTGGGCTAGAGTGGAAATTGTGTGTTTATGGCCCAACCATAACGGGTCGTTAATAGGTCAAAATGTATAACGGGCTTAATTCTATCGATAGGAATCACGGGTCGTTAATGGGCCGTATTTGATGACGCTGTGAAAACACCCCAACGGGTTAGCGGGCTACAAACGGTCCTACTGTAACCACGGGCTGAATTTGACCCACAAGCGAAACATGCCAGTAATGGACCGTAAGTAACCGAATGGTGGAAATGAGCCAAAGAATAAATGGGCCCTTAGAAGGCTAAAAGTTAACACGGGCTGGAAATGGCCCAATAGAGTAATGGGCCGTTAATGGGTATAAAGCGATACATTGTTCATCATGGGCCAGTTTCACCATGGGCCTTTAATGGGCCCAGAGTTACAAAGGGCCTCATATGAGCCGAAAGACGTCATGGGCCATACATGGGCCCGAAGTTACAATGGGCTGGAATCATATTAGACGGCCCAGATGATGCTACTGGGCCCAATTCAGATAGTCCATAACGGGTCGTGAGTTAGCGGGCTGTAAATGGGCTATATGCAAACAGGCTATTAACAGGCTTTCCATGGGCCGTCCCGCTACCTTTTGACCAAGTCAAATGGGCTGGCCTTTTTACCTGAATGGGCCTCTATTGCGTCGTGCCACATGTCGACATATCATAGGTGCCTCATGTCCAATGAGTGGATGATAACCGTCCCAAAGCTGAGCCGACACGTGGTTCCTCTGGCCATTGAGAATTTTACACGTGGAATATTCCCGTTGGTCCGAGGTGTTAAGGAGTTATCAGATCCAAACCAGAACCCGGTAGCTTAACGGCGACCTATTACAGTGGATGCCACGTATCGGTTACCCTTGACAAAAGCACTTCAATGACGCGTCATTTATTGTCATGGAAGTGGACACTTCTGTGATGATAATTTTGGTATTGTCATGGAACACTTCTACGGCTATCTTGATTCTGTCATAAAATCGTCATGGATGTACATGCATGACAGAAAACGTGACCTACTGTGACAAACATGTATCATCACGGAAGTGGTTTTTTTGTAGTGCCACAATTCATCGGGTCCCAACAAACACACCGCAAAAGAAGATTACATCAAATAGAACTCCAAGAAGATCGATGAGAACATTGTATTGAAGAGCAAAGAGGGAGAGAGAGAGAGAGAGAGAGAGAAGAAGAAGCCATCTAGCTATTAGCTATGGACCTGTAGGTCTGTGTTAAATAACTCACGCATCATCGGAAGGCAGCAAGGATAATGTAGAAGCCCTCCATGATAGATTCCCCCTCAGGTAGAGTACCAGGAAAGGCCTCCATATGGGATCGCGAAAGAACAGAAGCTTGTCGCGACAAAAAAGTGTTTCGGGTGGCTTTCTATTTGTTTGGGAATATTTGTGAATTTATAGTGGAATTAGGTCAAACGGAGTTGCATGGGGCCCACGAGCTCAGGGGGCACGCCCTACCCCCAGGGCACGCCTTGTGACCTCGTGGCTCTCTCGTGGCTCTTCTGGCCTCCTCCTGAACCTTCTAGGGTCCCTTTTGGTCCAAAAAATCAACGTAAAGTTTCATTGTGTTTGGACTTACTTTGAT